>NW_019384464.1:272513-519341 GCF_000671375.1 Centruroides sculpturatus
CCAACTTATACATTGTTAATAACATAATTTTATATACGTGCCTATCTTGCCCCATTACTGTTGCCCCTATACCAGGGGCAACTTTAATAAAAATAATTAAAATAATTACAACTTTACAAAAAGAGAGAAGTTGCCGATCTTGCCCCTATACCCGGGGCAACTTCGTCAATTTCTCTCTTCTTGTAAAGTTGTAATTATTTTAATTATTTTTATGTCCAAACTGATTTTAACCAGATGTATAGCAAGGTAACATTCCAATAGACAATATGCAAAAGGTTTTTTTCAGTTTACAGCAGTATTTATTACACAAAATTTAAGTAAAGCTTAACATGCCGATCTTGCCCCGATCTCCCCTAAATATAAGCATAAATATTCATTTTTTGTAGATAATAAACTTTTGCATGTTTATGAATATTATAATAAAGGAAGTAATTATTTTATAAAATATATTTTAAAAAATAAAAAAAATTTTAATATAAGTTGTAAGAGTATATGTTAGTATATATTTTCTCCAGCAAATGACATGAAAGTATTTAGATTTCCTAGGCCTATATTTATAACTAAACAGAATATTACATATCCTTCTTCTACATTTATAAAGTTGTGTCTCCTCCCTCTCAGCATAGAAAAAAAACTAGTATAGTATATATAGATTATTTTTTTAAACCATTAAAAAAAAAAAAGATTTTTCTTACTGAAAGATAACATTGTAATAGAAAAATTGTACATAGAACATAGAAATATTCTTGTAAGGTTAGATAATTGTTTGTAAGAATTCATACGCTCTTGCTTTGTTTCAAGAAGGCAAGAGCTTACTCATGGGTATTTGCATTTTCAGGAGTAACTATAATAATGACAACACTAATAATAATGATTAAAAAAAGGATTTTAAAAAATGTGTCCTTCCAAAATTCCCGCTAAAAGTAAATATTTAAAAAAACTTAGAATACAGTCGTATAGCATTTTACAGAAGCTCACATCTTGGAAAAAATACACGAATTGTTTAATTTAAAATGACTCATAAATGTTTAATGTTCAAATCATAAATGTTTTATAACCGAATAAAATTGTATCCAGCTTTTACTGTGTTCCTTTGTTTTATTTAAATAGTAAAAATATCGCATCTTTACTGTAAAATTTTAAGAAGCTTTTGAAGCTTGGAGTAATTTTGAAATATTCAATAGATAATTACGTATAGGACTCATTAAAAGTCCTGTACGAAATTATTAAAGATAAAAAAACATAATAATTTTCGAAATTAAAACATTTAAAATATAATAATTATGTAAATAAAAAAAACCTTTTAAATTATTTTATAAACTATAACGATTTCCAATATTAAAAGAAATCTTAAATTTTCCCAATATAATAGAACACTTATACACCTCCCGAATGACGTCACGAAACACGACCCTCCGTTCGTTGCTAAGGCAACCACTTCCACATCTAGTGTCAATTGAATTAGCAAATTGCAAATACTTGTTTCATATAAATTAGCAATTTATTCTAAAGACGAAAAATATGAAATAAAACAAAATTTCTCGAAGATGATGTTGAAAAAAAGTCAGCAGAAAATGCATTTAAAAATAATATTTTCCTAACGTTATAATTTTTTAAAATAGTTTATATATATATAAATATATATAAGTTTCTGGAGATTTAATCACATTTAAGTTAGAAACGATTTCTTCCGTCCTTAATGGAGATATAAAACGACGTTAGATTCTATCCTTAATTTATCATCAATAGTCGGAAATAAAGACGAACCGTTATTGTCCATGTTACATGACGAATATCATGTTATGAAATTAAGAATAATTTCGGTAGGATGATGATAAATAAGCGATTTTGACGTCACTCTAGCGTGACTAAGTTCGATGATAGTTTGAAAGTTCGTTAAGGAGAAAAGGTCGATAGTTCCCCGAAGAACAAAAGGTAAATGTTCTGAATCACGTTCAAACGATTTACCTGAGAACTTGCAGAACTTGACAAAAACTTTCTTTTGGCACATAAAATCGACATAGAATTTAAAAGTAGAAAAAAATCAAGGATTTTTTTCAAATTAAAAAAAAAAACCTATAATTCAACTCACTCTAAAGAAATTAAAAGTAAGCAGAAAAACTGGGAGCTAAGCTGATATTTATCTTTAAACATTCGCATTAATCTGTAAAATCTTTAATTAAGCAAACTTAAATTAACGAATTTAACACAAACAATAAATACATTATTTATTTCCGTTCAGTTTATTGGCATGAAACCATACAAATTATGTATCAGAATAGTTTTAATTTAAAAATTTAAGCTAAAATATTCAAACGAAGAAAATTTGTCATCAATTTTAGGAATAACCCTTAAGAATTTAAGTTCTGAATCATTCCATTCAAACTCTAACTCAAAAGTGAGAGCTGTCTATACTAAACACCTATAGAAAAAATTGTATATTTTATTAAATATTTTGCTAAAACTTGCATCAAATTTAGAAAAATTTTGATAAGAATAGAAACCGATATAAATAGTTTATTCTTTGAACGCTGCTGTGATTACAAGCGATAAAATAATGGAGATGTAGGAAAACTAACCTAAATTTATATAAATTTATATAATCACAATTGGTATTTATAGAATATTAATTGTTTTCAAATGTTTTGAATGATAATATAGTTAGCAAATTCCAAAACCGGCACACTATAAAAAACAATTGTGGCATTGTCAAATATGTAGCCTTGAAAAAGTTGTCATGGAAATATTAGTTAATATTTTGTGACAGGGAAAGTTTAGAAATATTTATAGAAATTTGATTTAAATCTTAAAAGAATAACTCCTTTTCAATATATCTTTGCTATTTCAATAAGGAAGTTAGAATTTTACATATTTATCTTTATACGATTATGATAAAGATGCTTTAACTATAACTATAACAAAAATTCATATCAGAGCTATAGAATATTATAAAAAAACTTAAATTATCTCTTTATAGGATAAAGATTATAACTAATTAAAATGATCATTCCAAAGAGAATTTCGCCAATATCTTAATGAATTTGTTTTCGTCGAGTTTGTTTCTTTGACAGTTAAAATTAATTGCGTTCATTATAATTGATAATGCATCCATCAATACAGCATCCATCGACTCGATCTTACACTTCACTCTCACACGTATTCCCTTCAATTAAACAAACGGAAAATGGTCCAATTCAGCGTTGCATGTTGTAATTTACTAACTTCATCTCTTCTTTATAAAAAATTATAGAAAAATAATCATTTTAATAACTTTTTCTGTCTTATTTAAGCATAAAATTGAACACTTCGTCCCTCTTCTTCTTAGCCTTCTCGTCTTTTTTAACTGTGAAAATTCTTATAATTCTTCAAAGTGAAATAAAAGGGGAATGAAGAAGATATAAAGAAATTCATCTGCAAACTTCAACTATAGGCAGCGACATTTAAGAGAAACTTACAATCACATTAAAACAAGTAAAGTTTTTATCTCTTTATCAGAATTTATAAGTAACGAAAGCTGGAATAATGCATTTCAACAACAAGTCCAAAGTCACAAGAACAAATTTTCACCAATAAATTAATCTAATAAAGCGATGGAAGGCAATTCGCATGGCTTTCATTGTTCCTCTACATAAACGCGTGTCATTAGAAAACATTTAAAAGATGTTACGTGATATTAAGTCGGCTAATTAGTTCGAACAACAAATGCTGAAATATTAATCTAATTAAACGGGCATTGTGATATTTCGCCTTTTAATCTTTGTTTGAATCATTCTAGAGCTGTACTCTTCATCTCTATCGCAGTTTCAATAACCGAGACATGATTAATTTGTTACGTTCTAATCCTATCTGATAATCAGTGATTATAAGATTTTCATCTTTTCTGTCTTATGCTAATTTTAAAATTTGCAATTATTCCGAATCTTGTCAGTATTTAAAAGAATTAAACGATAATTATCAACGAACGTCGTTATTTTCTTTGATTGGATATTATTATTTTTTGATTTTCATCCAGTAACACACTATTTTAAAATTCGCCTACCACATTCTTTACTATTTTTAACAATATTTCACTTCATCTTTATTAAATTGTTTTACAGTTATTTCATGAATATAAATGAGAATATTCTTAGTCTAGAATAGTAATATTCTATACTAAGAATATTACACACGCAGTTTTTATTTATTTTGATTTAAACTAATAATTTCAGTAATATGTTAATAAGCTACATTTTCTTTAACAAGTTTTCTGCTTGATAATGATTTGATTTGAATCAATAGTCTTTAATACATTAATTAAAGTTTCAGAATTAGTGATTCAGCAAATTAATATGACAAAATTTCTTATTTTATAGTGTTTAAATTCAGTTTTATCTGATTTTTAATCATTTAACAATTGTTTAACAATATTTTTTACTGTTACTTTTTGATTCGATATGTATTCTGTAGTTTGATATATCAATAAATTACATTTCGATAACCTTTGCTTTATAGTAATTTAGCATTTCTTAATTCAATGCTTTAAGTTAATTAGCATTGTTTAGATTTAATAAGTTGTTCAGTAATATTTTAATAATAATATTCGAGTTACACAATTTTGTTTTGATTATTGTAATTCTATAGTTTCTGATTCAATATTACAGTAAAAAAATGAACTTTACTTCATTAAACTCGACAGTTGAAAGTTCAATAATTCTTTCAGTTTGGAAAATTTCCTAGTATATTTAGTAACATTTCTTTGGTTCTTTAAAGCCGAGTTATCCATTTTATATTGTCAGAAATATCTTGATTTCAGTAAATTCTGACTGAAAATGCTTGCCATATTGATATTTTGAATCAGTGTTAAGGACTACGTAATCGAATTAGCAATATTTTAAGGAGTTTAATGCATTGTCAACAGAGAAATTGAATTTTACTTACCTTTCGAACCTTCAGGTGTAGGCGGTTGACAATCCATCAACTGTTTTTCCACTTTGATACTGTCCATTGAGAAAGCTGGCATACCCGTGGAAAGACCACTGGTGGCTGTCGTGGTGTACGGAACTTCGTTATGACTGACTGGAATCGGGCTCATTGAATGTTCACTATTAGTTTCGTCGTCGTCTAGAGGTCTAAGTCGACTCTCGTCGATGACTAGAGGATTATCATCATCGGGGATTGGCAGAAGATGCTCTTCGAAACTCATCGACCTCTTTGGCGGTTCCTGGAGCTTGGCTTCGAGAATAGCGTATCTTTTACCTTGGGCACTTTCTTCTACTGCACACGAAGTGGTAGTGGGTGTCGATGGAGAGATGGGGGTTGGAAACTGAGGTTGATAACATGACGAATGAAGTATCTGTCCGGTATCGCAGGGTATGGGAGAAGAGTACTGAGTACCTGGGGAATGACACTGTGGAGAACCGGTAAATTCTAATCCCGGATCACACACTCTTTCAATTTTAGTTACGGGGGGAGGAACACTAATTACATTTTGACAGCTCGGTCTATACATTGGTACTTCGTGAGTCACGGCGTCGTCCATACCGCCATCGTCCTTACAAACCGCATGAGGTGGTCCGTATTGCTGCTGAGAAGCCATGATTGATTGAATATTTGCGCACTCTTCTTCTATTTTTAATAAATTCTCTACGTCGTAAGAGTCCGGTTTATCGTGTTGTTGTGGATGATACATATACATTTCACGTGATCCGTAAGTTACAGACCCTGTATGTGCCGGTTGAGGAGCCATTTCGGGACTCTGGGGTTGATCTTCTTCTTCCATGGTATCGACCATATCTTCCATTTTGATTTCCACTGCCTGACAATGTTGTTCCCTTTCGCGGTAAATACATGAACACGGACTTGATTCCGAATCGTCTCTCCTCTCCTCTTTCACAGTCGACACAGGAGACAAAATGGGAGATCGAAGCGGCGACCTGTCAATGCTTCCACAAGAACTACTAGAGGCACTCAGATTGACAACATCTTTCCACGAATTGGTTACCGACTCTCCAGATGGTTTAACATTGTCTTTCTTTTCGAATAAGTTCTCGAACATGGGTTTATCGTCGGGTTCCACATAAAAACCGGCTCCTTCACCAAAATCGCCAGTTAGACTTCTCAAAGCAGCTTCGGCTTCTTGAATCCTTTTAGTATCTTCATCAACTTCCATCGGCTCTTCCGTTTGCCGCTTTGGCAACTCGTCCACCTTCTCCGTCTCCTCTGTGCTCGTTTCGGCTTCATCAACGGGCGTCATCACTTCCGTTTTCCCGTCATCTACTTCTTCCAGCTGCAAACTTTCCGTTGAACATTTGTCCGTTTTGGAAGCACATCTTTCTTCATCTTCCTCTTTTAATGTAGATGGCTTATCTTCTTCGTTATCCGCATTGTTCAAATTTTCGATAGTCTGTGTTGTGCTCTTCTTTTCGTTCCTTTTGGTCTTCTCGCTGGAGTGATCTCCGGAGGAGAGTTTTCTCTTCTTAGCGGCGATAGGACAGCCAGCAACCCTGACGACAGAAAGTTTTACGGATTGTTAGACGGTAGACGTGCCAATTACCGCGTGATTTGTGGCGGCGGTAACTCAGTGGACAATATAATTGACGTTCCTGGGACCCGCTGCCAAAAGATCCTAAAGCCACTCGGGAATTTGGTCATTTGTCCAGAGAATGCTATTGCTTCATACAAAGAAAGGAATATAGGGCCCGACTATTGGAATGGAGAGAAACGTATTTTTATGTCTTAGTGTATATACAAGTATATAGAATCTAACTCGATTAAGTTTGCATTGACATATTTAGGATCTCAAAAATTTCTATCAAATTAATCATATATCGTTGTAACGAAATTACTATTTTAAGACTTACAAAATGAATAAAATTTCAAATATTTAGATAAAATTAAAGATATCAAATTAATTTAACATAATATAACGCATAAAAGATCACTATAAAATTTTATATTAAGTCGTTAAATTCTACGTAAAATACCTTTTTATATGTTTTCGCTTTTTAATTAAATTTTTATAATTAACTTCTCGTTCTCAAATTTAAAATAAAATTGTTTTTTATACAAATTTTTAAATAATAAAAATATACCGTATGTCTCTTAGAAGATTACAATTAATTATAATTATATTTATTATCTTTTCGTCTTTATTGCATTTTTATTAGTTAGACTGTAATGTAAAATATTATAATAAGAAATTTCAAAGCGTATTATTAAATTAAAATTGTTTACGGAAGGATAAAAATTTACTAAATCGATGAAAAATAAATTCCTTTAGTGGTTCTCTAAGTATAAAAATACGTTATTGAAATTTTCGTTATTATTTTCCTTTTTCTGAAATCAAAATATATGTAAATGTTCAAAATCGCATGTACAAAATATATTACGATTATTTAGATAATCGAAAATATTTTTAAACAACGAGAAATTAAATATCTCCGGACTTTGAACAATTACTAATCACATTTCATGTAGCCAATTATTATACAGAAAGCGCGAAAGAGAAATGTACTTGGTTGAGATGCTCCATACTTAAAATAGTAATAAAACATTTTTTATTTTTTAGTTTATGATGATAACATTCTTACCGAATGAAAGAGGCAATTGTAGTAATGCATGTTCACGGCATTACCTAAATAATAATCAAATATTAGGTATTTCTCTCTCGCACTTACCATTTTATATAAGAAAAAAAACTGTCAAAATTCACTCAAAATTTATTAAAGTTATACAAAATCTAAATCTGTTATTATATAGTCCAGCGTCATATATCTTATTAAATAATTACAAATTTAGAATAAAATTATAGNGAAAAAAATAATTCTTATAATTTGGTAGAGACCGTTGGAAACTTCTGTTATCCTTTTCTTTCTAACAGCTCTTTTTACTGCCGTATTTACGTCTTTCGAACCACCCGTAAAATGGTCTCGTGACGATCTTACCGCATCCCAGATTCCCAGATTACTTCTATCGTTCTTACACCCACTCGAGTAAGATGATTTGTAAAAAGCGACCGTGTCATTCGTTTGTGGGCTTTCCCCCTTTTTTAGTATAATGAAAAGAAACCGGGCTGAACTAGAATGCTATTTTATGCCACGTCTTTATTAAGACCTATACAAAATTTCCACTCTATCGGAGAAGCATGAACCACGTTAAGAGTTTATCTAATAAATAGCGTTACTCTTGATTAACTACTTAATTTTTTAAAGTTAATGATATTTAGGGTTTACAGGTGAAAAAATACGTTAAAAATTAATTTACATATTACCTTCGATGATGTGAGTAGAGTCCTGTAGCATGACCTGTACCGTTGCATCCAGGAGTAGGACACTTACTCTCTGTTAAAGATTTTAAAATATTTTCAAAAAATTAGATTTGGTTAATAAAATAAATATATCAAAAATTCTGTTACGATTTTTAATCGTTTATTTAATGCATATATAGGAAAAAATAGTAAATTATTACGGTATAAATAAAGATACGACTAAGTGGTGGAACGGATGGGAGACTGCGAGACTTTATGACGTGTAACATACTAAGAAGGAATGAAGAATAGTTATGATCGCGCCCCTTGGCCTCTAAGTTTTCTTACGGCTTTTTACACCCCGAACATTCCTAATTTCCATCACGTGGTAGGTACTGGCGATGGTCCAACTTTTCTTGTTTACGTGACGTGAGTTTTAAGCACGTGCAGAGATCTTAAGTGACCCACATTGAGATTTGATGCAAGATTTGTAAATTGGTATTACTCTAATCAACTGGAAGTTGTAACAAACTTTTTATTTCGATGAATATCTATTTACATTATTAGTTATAATAATAGTTATAAACGAGAAAACATTTAACTTAGCAGAACTGGACGAGAATGTAGTAAATATGTCCAGGTATGGATAATTAAAAAGACGAAATAAAATGAAAATAATCATTTCTTTTAACACAAATAGTGGTCTTGTAATTTGAAAATTACAAGAAAAATTAAAATGAAATTTTTTTTAAATAACAAAACATCTACTACAATTGGTCGAAATATGAGTTTCTCAACGATGATTGGTGGAAAATATGATTATTTTTTTAAATCAATCAATTAAGAAATAAATTAATACAATTTTTAAACTTGTGAAATCAGCAGAGATAAGCGTAATTTTAACTATTTCAGTTTATTTCATCGATTCCTATGTAGAAAACCACATATATAGTTAGTTACAATGTATTTCGACTTATATCTTCGACGATCATTTGCGACCATAGTTTATGATCATTGGACTTGTATTAATTTAATTTTTGATATCCTATAAAAATTAATTCTTTACACTTAATTCCAATATAAAAACCATATTAAATTTTCAATGGTAATAGATAATAAAAAAATGTTTAAAAATCTGTTTAATGACAAAAATATACGGTTTTATTACAATTTTAGGCCTGTTAAATTACAAAATAAGAGGTAAGAGTCTAGAATATCCAAAATGTAATCTAGTAGAGAATCTATATTTGATGAACCTGATAAGGAATTCAGGTATTGGGTAGGATTGAAAGTGGGAGAAGGAATCTTCTAGAATATGCCATTGGAACCAAAATAACCTTTAAGAGAATGAAAGGGATAAAAGTTTCAAGTTAATGTCAACTTTAAAAAGTCCAATTTATCCGAATTGAATTAAATAAAGCTTTGCTCATCATTTGTCTCGAAAGGTAATAAATATATATTTTTTTATTTTATAAAAAAAATAGGTTCGAAGAATGTTAAATATTGTAAAGTTTCAAAATGTTTCCATTCAAGAAGTTACATGAATCCAATCGAAACATTTTAAAACTAATTATTACTGTCTAAAAATTTTTGTCAATTTTTTCAGATTTTTATTTACCTCTGTAAAAATTAGAAAAAATATATTTATATAAAGTAACATAAAATTATTAAATTAAGAGCATTAAACTTCATAAAATAATAGCATACGTATGTTTCAAAATATGTGCTTAACTGTGTTTGCAGATCCATATATACGTACGCGTGTGATTTTTCTTCTGTATCTCTACGGATTTATGAAGTTGATGTCAAAAGTTAAGCTGTGACCTTTAACATTCCATCATATCTTTGCACAGAAAATCATTGACACGATCATTGACGCGATCGAATTATTTATGAGACTGTTACGTGTTCTCATCATTCATTTAAGCTTTTTTTATATCTAGAAATTGTAAAAATTGTATTATATTTTTAATAACTGATATAATACATAAAGAAATTTAGTTTTTTTATATAGATCTATCGTAAAAGACAATATATTTTGTAGGATAAAATAAAGACTTTTAGAAGAAATAGATTATTTATAATTTAGATATTTTTAGAAAATAGCAGATAAACATTTAATTATTTTAAGAATAAAATTTTATTAACTTACAAAATGTTATAACACGTACAGTACACACATGTAATATTTAATATGTCAATATATAATTGAAAATGATAGTTCTAACCTATTTTGGGGTAGCAAAAACGCAATTTAATTACCTACCTATAAGTTTTAAATCTATCTAGGCCGTTTTATATCTAAGTAAATTATAAATTATATAGCAAAATACAAAAACCTAGTATTAGTTGTCTAGTGAATTATAAAGAATGTAACATACCTCGTCGTATACATGCTTTGGTTACTCAGCGAATTATGAATTATGTACTTAGTGAATTATAGACTAAATACTCAGTTACTTATGTACTTCAGTTACATAGTAAATTATGAACTACATATCCGGTTACATAGAAACTTAGCTATAGGGAATTACGAACTATTTAATGGAATATATTTAAAAAAAACTAGTTTAATAAATAATTGTCAAAACATTAACATGCAGGAAGATGAAGAAGAATTATCGTAAAGTTAATAGGTCAAAAATACTAGGAGTAAATAGTTATAAATAATAAAATATTACAATTATCTTCTATATTTTTATATTTTTTCATTTAATCAATAAAATATCACTTTCTTCGCTTTCAAAATTTGGTACAGAGTATATTCCATAAATTTATTATACAGTAACACGTTTCTCCCAATATACCAAATGTGTAAATATTAATATACAATTTTCGATTTTCTAATAAGGCAAACATCATAAACCTATGAATTAGATATCTGTTATTGAATTTCTATAATCTTAACATAGAAATGAGCCTATTTCGACCATCTAACAATGCCTAACTAGTACCTCTCAATCAAGTTATTTGAAAATTACAATACTTAACTAGTTAGAACTGACAACATAGTTATGTAATGAATTATAAATGATGTAAATATAAATCTAAACTCCTAAAATTCGAGTATTGTCTATTGTTTTTCTAATCATTCCGAAATCCATGTTATTTAAATGAAGAAATAATATAAGTAATTATAGTTTTTAACTTAAATTGTACTATGACTTATATTCTAGACATTAAGATCTTATTATTAATTATTTTAACTCTTGTGATTAATTGTAATAGTTTGAAGGATTAAAAAATATGAGATTTATAAGAAGTGAATAAAAAATTGCAGAAAGATTAAAAACGAAAATTTTATGACAGAAAATATTTTTAAAAAAATAAGAGAAGTATTTTGTTTCGCCTGACGAAAAATGAATCGAGAGCATGCGAGACATACGTTTTAAGAAGGCAAAAACTAGGTTATACAATTTTAAAAAAAACGAGAAATGATTTATTCGGATTTCTTATAATCTTTTAGAAGCTTATATTAGAAATTTAATTCCAAAGAAGCTAGCGAGAAGATAATTCTTTAGGCAGCGAGTTATTCGAGTAAACAATTTAAACCGTACGCAACTAATAATGAGGAAATTACGGTGACGCAAAATTCGCCATAAACCAGCCATATATGTCAACAGCTCAGTTGTAGAAACAGAAAAAAAGCACCATTCCGAGGCGTATTAAATAACCAAAGAATCTCTCTCTCAGGCGCGCGCGCTCCAACATCCCCCTTTTGCTCCCTTCATCCATCGCCAGCGTGATAATGGAAGTCTGTGATTTTAAGCCGTTGAGGTACCCGTTACATTTGCCGGCTGTGCCGTGTGCCAGCCAAGATTACAGCTCCCAAGTTTGGTAATAACGCTGGCGGTTTTTCCCATTAACCGAGCG
Source organism: Centruroides sculpturatus (assembly GCF_000671375.1). NCBI lineage: Eukaryota > Metazoa > Arthropoda > Arachnida > Scorpiones > Buthidae > Centruroides > Centruroides sculpturatus. The sequence goes on from NW_019384464.1 coordinate 284,611, forward strand.
AAATTACGATCTCTAGCAAACCATCCGGAACAAGCAGTGCCGACTGCGAATAGCTAGTATGCTGCTTACATGGCACGAGACGATGTCTTTCGGTTTTCGAACGTTTAAAGCGTGTTCTACTGTGCACACACCCTCGCATGGAAATGAAGGCTCAGTCGTAAATGTTGCTCCAATGAACACGTATTAACGTGTTCGAACCGTGCTGATTTTTTTCCTCGCATTATATTGAACCTCTGATTGCATCGTTTATAGAATTGATTGAGGGATTAATCTTCTATCGATAAAAATATTCGCCACTTCTCTTCATTTTACTGTTGCGAATCGCTTGAGTAAAAGTTTCTAGTAAACAACTCGAACGGGGAGAAAAAGTTATTTGTAGCGTCTATATATTTTTCAAATTTACAAGATGAAATATATGGAAAATTTGATTTGTATTTATAAACATTACCGTTATAATTTATAATGTAAAAAATGAAACGCGAATAATTATAAAATGTTTATAATTTATTAGAATATTTACAGTATTCACTATATTATAATATTAAATATATTTTCTACGTAATTAGACGACGTAAATACTGAAGCGAAAACGTCTTAAATTTATATGTAGGCCTGTATATATATATATTCATTAAATTATAAGCATATTTATGCTATGAATAAAGCCAAGTGTATGTGTACAGTACTTTGTCTTCTTAGTTGTATTAATATATATTGAATGTATAAATCTTATTGTTAATGACTTTTATATGATTATAAGAACAAGTAAGTTATTTAGTCATAAGTTATAGTCTACAATATTATATAACAGTTATAATTTTGTGTATCTTAATTCATAAGCACAACCTCAAAGTTAGGTGTTTGTACAATTAAAAATAATCTTTGGTTCATTTATTCCTTTATTTATATTGTAAATGACTATATAAATCACACACACACCCATATATATAATATATATATATATAGAGAGAGATATNATTCTTTCGGATGATTGACGTTTCGGATGATTGACTTTCGGAAAATCGACGCTCTACTGTATTACAAATTAAGACGTAAGAATTTTTTTTAATCTTAGAATTTAACATTCCTACATCTTCAGTTTAATTTCATCATGATTCATTTCTATTAATTTTAATCGTCTTTACTGATAAATCCTATTAAATTTCGATTAATACAAAGGCCACTGCTAAGTTTGAATTTGCATCTTAAAATAAGTGAAGTAAAAGGTATTTTGTTTATCAAAATTTTTCAAAATAATGTGCATGATAAGTAGCTTGCATTCAAAATATAACTGAACAGAATAAAAACCAAATTTTTATTAACAGAAAAAAACGAGTGTCGAGTGAGGTTTGAAATCTGATTCTATGATATTCAAGAATTTTTGTAATTATACGCCGTTTTAATTATGTAGAATTTTTATGATAATATTAGCGAATTTTTATTATTTACACATAAAGTTGTTAGATATATCAAATTAAATATAATTTTAGTATAATAGAACCGATATTTTATTGTATCATACTTCTTATTGCATGTAATAAATTATCTAGTTTTCACGAGAGTAAAAATGTCAAATTGTATTCTTAATCTAAAGACATAATACAATCTTGATATCATATAAAAACCTAAGTCATTACTAATTTCTGCTTCCTCTTGATACTTTCGAGTTTAAATACATAGAATTAAATAGAAAATTTCTTTTTGAATATTTCATTTGGCATCTACTTCCATAAACTTCTTTTTTTTTGTGAAGGATTAAATTTTTCGTTTTTATCATAAAAAATAAATTTAACCCAAGATTGAGTGGTCCTATCTTCAATTCATGACGATCAACTCGACATTTGTGTTGACTTACATTATTAGTAAATACATCAATTTGAAGAATATCGATAAAGCCGGACTCCTTGTTCTGACATCTTTCTTAATCTATCATATAACTGATGGTTTGGTTTCCCGAGAAGGGGGAAACTATTTTTGTTAAAGAAAATGATTTTTTGAAGCATAATATCGTCCTAGAAAACTCGAAGGTCACAATATTTTCGTTTGGTCACTTTCGGACTTAAGCGAAGTTCGCTGCGACGCTTGCACCTGTTCACTTGTATCATCGTCACTCAGGTGAATTCCTAATCCCTTAAAACGTCCTTAAAGATAGCCGAAGATTAAAAGTGTAAAACTTTCAACCAAAACTAAAGTTTTTAAAGTTAGTTTTTCTCTAAAGTATCCAAATATCAGTAGACTTTCCAATTTTAATCCCGTAAAAATATCGACAAACTTTTGCAAAGCCATATGTCTTATCTATCATATTTCTAAGTTAATATGAAATGACGAAATTTTGGAAAAATTGCATAGAGTTAAAACAAAACTATTTCACAAAGTGTATTATTTATATACATTTAATGTATTACAATATATTTTACTTCTCTAAACAAATTAAACGACACTAAAACTTTAATATTATATACTATAAAAAATCATTAAATTAATTTCATTAATTAATAATTTGTTAATATTATACAGATTTATTTTTATAGAATATAAAATACTTACCAGGACTTGTAGGCTGTACAGTTTTTCCTGGCGTTTTCTGTTCTTTCTGGGCTATCTTTTCCATAGCGGCTATTGGACAACCTGACAAACTAAAAAAATTTTTTAAATTTATTGATCACTTTAGAATTAGCCATTAAGTATGCCATTGTTTTGAAGTTTATAGAATAATTATTAGAGTGAACTATAAAGTAAAAAGATATTCACTAAATACTAAAGTACTTTATATGCACAATCAATCTAAGAAATATTCACCAAAGCAAGAATATATATCTGAGAGCTACTATCCCTCGATACATATATAGAACGATAATAGCTTTCAGATTCATTTATAATGACCAACCTATATTTAACCAACCAACCTTTCTATTGAGACTCAAGCATTCTGTTTTCTTAGAAATTTTTTAAGAAAATCACAAGTCATTATCTTAAGAACATATAATTTCATGTAACATCTTCACTATTCATCTTCCTATACTTTATTCTAGTGTGAGATAGAAAATATAAAAGCAAAATATTCAATCTAGAATAAAATTTAGTTTATTACTATAAACATAGTAACAGGCAATTCTAGAATCAAACATATATTCTAGAATAAGGTGTTTTAAAAACACTCGCACTCTTCATTCTCTAAAAAATAATATAAGCAATATTTCTCATTTTATACTGGATTTAAGTTAATAATTTACTTCAGAATGAGCTACTATGTCCCTGCAACTGCAAAGTAGAAGCATTTATCTCGTTCTAACAAAGGAGAGATTCTATATCACTATAGTAAGATATTATGCCTTTAAGCTTATAGATTGAGATAGCATGTCTGGAAGTATTCATCTCGTATACTGTAAGGTAAGGTGGTATTAAATCGATTTTCTGATTAATCTTGTTTATACTCGAAATGTGCTTCGTTGTTTTTAAAGAAGTGAAAGTAGAAAAATGGCGCTGAATTTTTTTATTTTGTTGAAATTGGTGTCTGGATGAAGCGGCGCCGGTGTTACAGTAAATGTCCGTTAGGCGGCGCTCCAACCGGAAGCAGTGTATTAATCAGAAAGAGTAGATGGGAATCGAACGGAACTGAAGTGAAAAACCATTAGTTTCCAATTCCGACGTACGATGTAAGAAATGCCGAGTTTTTCCTTGCTTTCTTTTCGTCTTTGTTCCTGTCTCATTCACTCTATTGTCCTGTCAACATGATTAAGTTGTTAAAGACGTCATTCATTCACAGTTCTGTCGCACCAACTGTCCAGATTCTCTTAATAATAATTAAATAGCACACGGGACGAAGCTTCTAAGAATCCCCAAAGAAAAACAGAAAGAAAAAGAGAAAAACGAGTCTATAGTTTACTATGTTATTCACTTTATCTCTTTCGTCCAGCTGGTCCGATAATGCCGTTTTGATTACAGTTATGGGCAATCTTGTAATGTCCGGTGCGATGCGCCGCGTCGCGACATAGCGAAACGAATATAGGCCTATATCTTTTATTCTATCTGTTTTCTTATCAAAACAAACTTAAACATTCTTAGACGTTTAATGCTTTAAGAGAAATAAAAAAATAAACTAATTATTTTAAAAACAATGCTCAGTAATCTGCACGCAGCGCGACGCGACATTCGCAAATTTAATAACTGATGATTGGTATGGTAATCAACCTCCAAACATTTATGTCTAAAATCCTGGCTTAAATTTCGCATATAGAATCAAAATTAGAGTTTAATAACAATTATCTACGTAACTAAGTAAACTTTCAACGTATTTCTGAATATGAAATAAATTACGGAATTTTCTACTTTAAGAAGTTTAATTTTGTTTAAAGAGCAAATAACAATAACAGTCAATTATAAAACATCTGATTTTAATTGAATTTTAAAACAGATATGTAACGTATAAGTAGAATGCACATGAAATCATAAGCGATAATAAAATGAGCCAAATCATGCGACGCGATTAGTCGCAAACTATCGCGTTGTATTTATATATACGTAGAATTATATTTATATATAAACAAATAGATAAACTATTTCAAAATAATTTTTTGTTGTTTTTATGTTGGGAAGATATTACAGACGATGCGAATGTAACATAAGCGGCGTGATCGCGCGACCTTTCACATATAGTACGTTCTCAATACATCTATAATATAATCTAAAGTATAAAAATACAAAAATCGGTATTTTTAACTATCTCACATGAAATATTTAAAAAATAATAATAAGGCAACTAGTCCTACTTAAATCTTAGATATAAAAACAATTTGAAAATTTAATTATAAAGTATAAAACGGTGTAAAAGTGTTGTAAAAACAAAATATAACTTTAACAGAAAACTTGGTAAAATTCAAGAGAAAATTTTAAACTATAAATCGCAAGTGAGACGATTAAAATTAAGAAAATTCTCAACAAAATTCCACTAAGGTAAAAGCAGAAACAGTTTTAAAACACAAAAACTTGAAATTATTCAGGCCTATTAGATGACAATAGCATGGAAGCTGTCAGCTCTGACAAATGGAGGATATAGATTAAAGGGTTGTAAAGCTGAATATTTAAGATTCTGCATATCAACGAATCTCTTGTTTAGCAGCAACAATCGAGAGTCGATTTGCCTTGTTTTTACAAATACCTCGGAATGATTAATGGAAATTGGAGAAATGTCCAAAGACAAAATAAAGTGAAGTGACAAGTAAAACATTCAAAGAATGCGTAATTAATTTGTAAGAACATTCTTATTAATATACCTAAATCAACAAGTTGAAACTTTTAAAAATCTCATTTACTTGTCTATACACAAAGCGAATTTTGATCATTTAAATATTTTCGTAACATAAAGAAGAAGTCGACAAAAATATTTAAATGATGATAAGCATCATTAGAACCATCATTTATCGTATGGTGAACTTATAAAAGAGCTTAAAGAATTTTAGAATATTAATATATTACGTGTTGAAATGTTTACCTGCGATGTGAATTTCTGTTTCTGTTCACATGACCTCTTCCATTGCATCCGGGTGTTGGACACCTTAAAAAAGAGAGCATATTAATGAAAACACGTGTAAACTTAAAGATATTTCACAAAATTATTGAGAATTAACAATAAAAACTATACGAAATTAAAATTTATAAATAAAATAATCGAGTTAGGTTCAGTTGGAATATTTATCGTTTTGCTAAAACCCATAAATTCCTCTACTTACTTGAGTATGGTTTCATGAAGAGCAAGAACTGGAAAGAGAAACAAATTACTGTTACAAATCAACCATAAAGTAGTTGTATAAGTCACGATTTAACGGATAGAAAGAGTGGGGGAGGAATAAGGGGAAGAAAATATTGTAAAAACTCTCGAGCAAATGTTGAAGAAAAACAAACAAGCGAGTTATAGTTGAGTGGGAATCGAACCGAATGTTTTACAGTCACAAAAAGATGACGAAAGTAGCTATTCACTACAACTAGAATATATATATATATATAAAAAGAGCATGTAACGGTAGCGAAGACGAATAAAAAAATATATATATATAAAATAAAATAAAAAAATAAGGAAGCGTTTTCCGCGGTGGCCATTCCCACGCATCAGTCGGAAACTCGGAACAGATGGATAAGAGCTTTTGAAATATTGCTCCGTCTTCCGACTTTTGCTCTATTGCTCATTTCTCTGCAAGAAGTCACCGCACATCTGTCAATTTCCATCGTGACGTCACTAAACGCGTGATTTCTTATGTTCCATACACGTAAACAGCACTAATGCCATATGCACTAAAGTCGAATAAATTCGTTTCGTCACGGGATAACTCATGATTTTTCACAGAATAAATAAATTAATTAATATATTTTAGTATATTTATCATAAATAAACTTTCTGAAGTAGAAAATTCGTTTTAAAAAAATTAATTGGTTTTAAATTGACAACAAGGAAAAAAAAATTTTTACTTCTCGAAATGTTCTCTTAGATAAGTTTTCATAGTTTATAATTCATTAATCAATTTTAAATTTACTTGATAAAAATATTTTTTAAAAAGTACAAATTTGAAAGTAAATGCGAAGAGGAAGATTTGTTTTAAACATTCTTATTTACATAAAGATTATCACTAGAGAGATGCTACTTATTTCGAAATAAGAAGCAAAAAAATTCTACCAAAAAGGTAATTTCTAGTTTAGAAAGTTTTACTCGTGAGATTTACAAAAACATCAAATGATATTATTAACTTTACAGATTTGGTATCTGATCAATCTTGTTGATATTAGCTCTATAAACTATTCGCCGCTTTACATTTTATATAAATAATATAGGCTTTAAAAAATACCGTATTACTGAATAAATTAATATAAATATTAATTAAGTGGACTTAAATTGCGATAAGATAAAGCATGCCCGTGTTTTAAATTTGATAATAAATCTATTAAGTTTTGTGTTAAAATAGAAATTAATACATAAATAACTGTTTTGTGAAATCCAAATATAAACTCAGAATTTTAATTTACTGTGAAGATTCTTCATTTACTCTTCGAATTATTATTAAAAATACTAACTTACGTTATCAGGTAAGAAAGTAATCTCATATGTAGCCGAATTTCATAATATAAATGTGTAAAAATGCAGGAAAAACACAATTTTAGGATGCGAGTGATATTCTAAAAAACCGTACGTCCGCGTATGTTTATGTTTAGTTGTATATATTTTAGAAATTTTATTTGTTTCACAACATTTCTAAAATTAGTAGAATATACATACTATTTTGAGAAAGACTTAAAAACGTGCTTAATGTGCACATTAAAAAACCGATCTCTGAGATAAGAATAACAAGAAAATGTCTGTTAGAAGAGTAAATCCATCAATTTTCTGTTTAAAATTTTTAAAATTTCCTATTAACGTCATTAAAATTTAAAATTAGAATTACAGTATTACGATTCTTTATTAAATTTACATTATTTTAGAGATAAAATGGTTACGACGATTCTTTGCATCACTTACCAAGTTATGATTCGAACTGCTAATGAAGGAACAAATAAAACTGAGAAACGTATATTTTTAAATTGAAAAAAATTGTACACAATAAAATTTCTATACAAATTAATATCTTACATGCTTAATGAAAAGATGAAGATATACGAATCGAAATATATCATTAAAAAAAAGTCACTTTTTAGTAGACATAAAATTCTGGTGTGTTTGGTCGATGTTAACGTTTAAATATCTAAAATGTACACTGTTTGCTAGATATAATTGATGAATATTTTGAATATATTGGTGAAATGACATTCTTAAACAAGTTTATACGCTTAATTTTTACTTGTGTTGACATTTTGCTATTTGTTTAAATATCAAAATGTCAACACAAAAATAACTACACTAAAAATTGATGTCCTATCATTCTAAACAATAAGCAATTCAAAATCAATTTTATTGTCTTTTCATATACTACATATAAAATTTCCTTTCTTTTTATTTCTTTGTATGGTCCTCCAATTTCCTATATAATGTAAGCTACTTTTTAAAGTGATCGTAACCAATCTATATATAAGAAAAATCAAAATAACACTAATCATAAAGAATAAGAATAATATAATTTATAAAAAATTTACACCTTTATTTCCAACTGTTTTGTTTTTAATTTCGACCAAAACCAGATAATTTTATTGCTAAAGCGTAAAATTACTACATTTTATTACTTTAGTATCGTGCAACAGCAAAATCAAAACATATTTACAGTTTTTACTTGTTATTCACAAATAAAGATTGACAGAAATGAAGGATAAAACTCACTAAATCAATAAAATTAATTACAATAAATGTTATTTTTTACTATTCTTTAAAAAAATTACATGATGTTTGAATCAAATTTCCATTATTTTAAATTAGTATTTTATACAAATTTGTAAATAAAGCATATATATGAATTTAATGATTCTCTATTTTATAAAATAATCGGGATTACTCCAAAGAATATTTTTCATTGTAGGGGAAAAAGCAATAAAAAAATAGGAAACATTTCTTCAACTAAAAATCAGTTTGAAAAATATCAATTTTATCATTATTTGCTTCATAACATATAATCTGACATATAGACTATACCTTCTGGATTTGGAAAAAGCTAGATCTGCAACATATAAGAATCCAATTTTTAGTAGAATGGGAGCTGAAAGTATTAGAAGAAGGTTCGTTCGAAACTATTCTCTTTTTTCTTATTTTTCCCCTGGAGGAAAACGGATATTTTAATGATTTGGTCATTTTGAAAAACTATATTTATCGAAATCTTTATGGAATTTTATAACATGAGACAGATATATATATATATATATTGAAGAATCCATTGTCCCCACAAAAAATAAGACAAAATTAGTCCATTTTCTAAAAGTTACGAGCACAGTCTGGACTTTCAGCATTTTAATTAATCACGCTACAATATCTACAAAATAAATAGAAATATTTCTATACGAAGTAAATAAATAAGAAAAATATGTAAATTTTACATAATTACCCTTTAAATTTTTTTAAAGATTCGTACATTAAATATAAAGTATTCTTAAAAGTTTATATTTTAGGTAACCAAGAATTATCACAATGTTTATGGATAAGACTTTACTTAGAACTGAAATAAATTTAATTTAAGTACTTTTGTATAACCAAATATATAACTAGAAGTAAGATTAGCCAAACAATAGATTTAGGAAGAGTGGTAAGAAATAAGAGATTGCGTTGTTATACACATGAAGAACCGTTATTAATTTTACAGAAAAACCCGATAGAGAGAGAGAAAGAGAGAGAGAGAGAGAGCGCGAGAGAGACTGAGTGAGAGAATAAAAAAAAAACTCTTTTCTTTAGTGTAGTACGAAGAAAAGAAATGGCAAAACGTTCACATATGAAGTTATAAAACGTGTGCTTTGTTAAGAAGTAAAGTAAACATAAAGTCTGCAGGGAAATTTCCCCCATTCTTAAGAATGTCATCAACAAAAGAAACTTTTGAGCTTAAAGAAAACTAAGATATTAATGTTTGAAAAAACTGAAAGCGAGATGCAAAATGAGAACAAATATCTACACTATAGATAACATACAACGAAGAATGACATTTTAAGAAAAAAATTGCTTTAGTGAGGTATACATTGTGTACAGCATTAAGTGGCTAACAATGAGATGTGACAACTTTTTATTGGAAGTAAAGCGAAATTCTTGATGTTACTTATGTTTAACTAAATTCGCTGGGATTTATTTAGTATCGGAAACTTTCCTTAAATCTAAGCAAGAAAGAAAGATGAAATTTACTCACAGTTTTCTTACTTATAAAAATATAGATTTTACTATTTTCTCTTTCATATATTGTCTTATATAAAATAATTATTCGATAGCTTGGAATAAATTCTCAANATTAATTATAATTATAACATTTCTAATTTATAAGAGCAGTGCTGCTATATAAACAATGATTATCGGGGAAAGAATTTAATCATTAGAACAACTCTTAAGTGCTTTAACGCTGGGTTTGTATCGAAAATGGTTATGCATGCTTAGAGTGAAATAGCGAGCTATTTAAAATGAACAGCATCGAATGATTTTAATTCTATGCGTGATGCGGCTCAACTAGTGTGCCCCTGTAAAGATATCGTCTTTGCATGTGCTTGTGTTAAGCAGTGAAGCCGAACGATTAACGCTTCTACACGAAACATATTAATTGACCAAATTTTCTCATAATAATACATAGAATAAATATGTTAAGTACGGACATGGCTTTTATGGTTCACCGATGTAATAAATATAATAGTAATCGATTGAATTCATCGAAAATCGACTAATTTCACAAACGAATCGTTAGGCCAACATTGAATTAATATAAACAGCCGAAGTCTACAAACGACACGATCTCTTTTCTGTTATAAAATTAAACTTAATATAATATTTAAACTATTTAGATTGTTAACACAAGTAATGACACTACGGTGAGATATTGTTGGCTAGACAGTTGCATTTAAAAGATATAAAAGTTCATTCTATTGACTAAAAGAATATTAAAAAACTCCCAACCTACCTGTTAAAATAATATCCTTTAAAATTATGATGCAAACTTAATATCGCCTTTTCTATAGTAGAACTTTTGATAATTACGATGCGAATAACGGGAGAGAGTTAGAATCAGACGAACATATTAGCGATGGGAGGAGGAAAGAGAGGAAGAAGAGTCGGCAGGCGGAACTAGATTCGATCCGCTAGGGCCACCGGCAATCATTATGTCTTCTCCACCCCCTCAGTTCCCGCGATGAACATCTGGGATATAAATGGGCATGCGCAGTGCCGGGCTCGATAAAAGAGGACAGATGGCACTTGAGAATGTGGGTCACGTGCTCCGAACCGATTAGCCGTCGGTGGCGAAGAGGGTTAGAGAGATGGAAGCGAGGGACGTGCAGCAAATCTACCGGAAAAGCGATCAGGATAACCGTAAATGAATAGCAGACTAACACGATTACTAAACAAAGCGTTCTCCTCGCTATTTAATAAGCTTAAATGCTTTTATTAATATACTGATATTTTAATTAAGCATAAAGTTTTTCTACTGTAAGATTTCCTACTCGATTCGATTCTATTTTGTTATTATTTTAAATATTCTCTAGAGAGAAATTGTTAATCCTGTATAAACATTCTGATATCTTCTACTTTTCTAAAATCTGTATAATGATAGATTAGATATGTTATAGTAGCTATCGATTTTTGTTTCAATTGTTAGAAAATCCATCGTATCCAAGATTTTAACTCCAACATTTAAAACAAGAAAATTTTTAACATATTTTTGTAAATATTGGTATATTTTATCAACACATTTTAATTAACTTTTCTAATTTATCATTTTCAGCTGTTTTCTACTACTGTTATCAATAAAATATTATCATCTGTTCTTATCTATAGTCGTACTTTACCTATATCTGTTTCCATTTTGCTTCTAATTAGTGTAAAACTTTGAGATCTGTAATATTTGAATTCGCAATAAAACACATTTTAAGAGATCTATGGAACATGCAAGTCTTCTCTTCGCGCACGCAATAAGAAAATAGCTCCAACCAAAAATTACTTTTAATGTAATTCGAATATTTGTCATCTTTCTCCAATGGATTTCCCATCTACTTCTTTGATAAACTCATCATGATCTGTTTAAATGTACGTCAGAGCATCTTGCTTGGTCTGAAGAACAAGTTAAAGAAAGATATTTAAAAATTATCGTAATAATAAATTCGCTAATAATAATTATATTGCGTCTAAAAGAGGGGGTATACTAAAGTACGTACTTTCGAATTGCCAAATTAAAAATTTATACGCTCTATCGTGAATGTAGATATATCTACCGACTTATATTTTTGTATTAAATGAAGATAATTTTTCTAATAATTTTTTAACTCTAGCTTTTTCAGAGGTTGCATCAAATCTTTGCAATCTATTAATTATTAAAGATACAACAATAAAAAAAAGCGATCTTACATCAGGTGATTAAAGACTAACGGAGGCAGCATTAAAAATCTCGATTTTCACCGAAGCCATTAAAGGAGTCAACAAGCCATTTCTTCTGTCGGCTTTACTTCAATAACGATTTATAAAAGAGAATTAATTTTAATGTCAATGAAGAACATGTAACGATATTAATCCTGAAGATATAAGAGGCAAGTCGTTGGAGAAGAGTACAACGATTTCCACTAGCTGATCCAATGGGAATCCGAGATCGACAGAGCGACAAATTGGTGCCGAGAAGACTCAAGCGGTAGTCACCTGGAAGATCCATAGAGTGATCTGGGACAAGGGATCGTTTCTTTTCACGCGCGCAACTCTCTAGACTAGCAACGAAGTAAGGTAAACGACCTGCACTAAGATGCGGAATCCTAGTTGAATTTCAAGAAGTCTTAAGAAATGCTCTTTCTGGACGAATAGTCTCTAAAGAAATTAAGATATGTATTTACCTTAATTTCTTCAGAGAATATTCTACTATTCTGTGCTGTATAATATTTATCGAAAGGTAAAGAATCCCATCTCTTATATATACATACAAGAATATATCATTAGGTTGTCATGGTTGGGTATCGTATAGAATACAAAACTAGGATTACGTTTTCTTCATTGACGATTAAGAAAAAAAGAAAAACTGCAGAAACGATTACAAACAAGACAAATGGAAATTTTTATAGGAACAACGATTCTCTTCATTGTTCTCGAATCAATTCGCATTAGTTGTGAATGATTGGCCAGGAGCTAGCGCTTATTATTATTCCTCTTATCTGAGTAAATAATAGATATTCATTTAAAAATTTCCATAATGCTATTAATTATAACGAACAAAACTAAACGTTTCTAAGCTAATTTTTCATTTTTCAAGTTTATTTATCAATTTGTAATCAAAAGAAAAACAAAAAAAATTTATTTTCACTTAATGTGAGAATAATAGTTAATTTCCTGAAGGTTAGATAATTATACTGGATGTTACTGTATATTATTAAATATCAAGTTATTATTTTAAAAATTTTACTTTTTAAATATTGTTTTCTTCTAAAGTTGTTAATTAAAATCAATCTTTTCAATGATTTGTTTATGTTATAGAATTTCGGGATTCATTTCATGTTTATTTTATATTCTGTTTCACAGAATTAATTTTTATTATTTTGAATTATTTATAATTTTTGGATTTTAGTGCTAAACTCATTGGAATTTTAATTTGAAATTTCTGTGGATTTAATTTAGGAGATGCTCGGATTTAGCATTTTAAAAGAAGATTAATAATTTTAGACATCACACAAATCTCTGTGAGATTTAATGAAATTATATGAAATCGTAAGATTTATGATTAGCGTTTAATTTGAATATGGATCATTAGGAATTAAGATTGACTGAATTAATTCTAAACTTGCTGAATTTTAAAATATACATCTACTCTAACAACATAAAAAATGTATAGATAAAACAATAGATAAGCAAGTAGAATATCTCATTTATTTCTTTCGTAAACTTTTTCTCTTACGCATCATCTTTGATCGCCCGCAAAACAGCAAACGACTATTTCGGTTCAATGATGCCTCACATTAAGTTGGCAGTTGGAAAAAAAACAGGTCTGACGGTTTAAATGCTTGGGAGAAACGGAAGAGGATGTTAATTTGGGCATTCGTTTTCCATGCATCAACAAAAAGAAACGGATGGTCCAAGTCTAGTTAAGTTTATCGGCTGCTGAATAACTAACGAGGTTGTGTGTCTTGATATGGACTAGAAAAGACTGGATAATCAAATTACGCAGTCTGATGGAGTGTATAATTGGATGGGAGCGTCCATCCGGGCAACGGAGGTCGAACCCAACTCGCTTCCGGTTTCCGGACACCGAGACCGGAACAGGAAGAGGAAGATCACGTGAACGATAACGATAAATCCGCGTTACCATAGTAACAAAGAATAAAGGTTTGTGTACTCGCGAGGGTTCGGATACAAATTGTTAGATTAAGCTAAACCATTTCGGAATATTTCGAAAAATAAAACAAAAAATTTATTGCACGTGGGCCTTATCCAAATAAAAGCATAAAAGTACATCTGTATTACAGTAGGTTAAAACAGGAATATACTGATTTCACCAGTTTCAAATTTCTCTCAAGAAATTTTCCGACTTTTGTTTGTAAAATTATTATTTTGGCATTCACATTAAATATAACGTGTTTTGAAATATTCAAAAAAGAGAAAAATAAATCAGCTTAATATCAAATAAATTTTAAAAGAATTAAAGTCTAAAAAATAATTTTCATGCTCTTATTTTTATTCAGATATTTTCATCAGTTAATTTTTTATCTAGTTATTAATACTCAGTTATTTTCAAATAATCGTCTTCACACACTTCTACATATCATTTTCATAACTTATATTCATGAAATCAATCATTTTCATACCGCCGTTTTCACAATTTTCACATATTTCGTTCCATGTAATCGCTTTCATATAGTTATATTCATACGGCCTGTTTATAAAAATTAATTAATTTAAATGTAAAATACCTTTATTTATTTAAATTAACTTTTCCAGCTTTCTTATTCTAAAATAATAGAAACCTTATTAGTGAAATATATATNTAACAGACAATATAAAATATGTAAGTGAAGAATCGAACTGTTGCAATTTTAATTAAAATGGCACGTATCCGATGTAGCAGGGCAACATTACTAGATTGCATGTACAGTATTATGACTAATTTGTGTTATTTTGAAACGAATCCGAGGCATAGTTCCGGTCACATGCTCTCGTATCGATTCTCGATAGACGGGGGGATATTTAATGGTGACCCCGTCCTTGCCAAGCCAAATTACTGACTGCTACTCTTCTCGAGGCTGGTACTGCAGTAATTCCGCGCGCGAAATTACCCCCTTTCCTTCAACCGAGTTCCTATTTGCATGCTAACTGGTACAGTCAATAACCCGGACGAGGAGGTGAAGTGCTCCGTACAGAAGAGAACATTGTGCCTGGATTGGTTGCTTCACTGCCGAGCTACATTGCCTTGCGGAGTAGTGTCATTGCGCGAAGTTTCCAGACCACTGGTTCGAGTGGAAAGTACCCAGTTACGCAGAACGACGTAGCGGGTTATTAGAATTGAACAACTACTTCTAACCCAACCGAAAAAAAAATTCTCGAAAAATAAAATCATCAATACCCGAATGTTATTGAGGTTATGCTATACGGGAAGTAAAGTAGAACATCTTCACCTTTTCGAGATGACTTTAAGGCAACTATCACATTAAAAACTATTTTTATAAATTAAATATAATTAACTTTGATTAATTTACAGAAAATAATTATAAGATATTAAATTAAGATAAAGAAGAACAGAGAATTATTTTTTTTTTAATTTTTATGATGTTATCAAATCTTTATCTATATCTTGACATGTAAATGAAGCGAAAATTGTATGTCCTGTAGAACTAAAAACATTTTGCTTCAATATCGATACGTATATTTATTTGAAATGTTAAAATTTTCAGAAAATTAAAGTTTAACTCTTTACAAATGTCGTCATTCAAAACCAATAGCTAAACATTTCATGGTTATTTAAAAACTTATCTTTTCAAATATTGAAATTATATTAATTAATAACTAAATAATTACTTTTTAAAGGTAACTATATTAATCAAAATTAAAAGTCTTATTTTAAGCAATGTAAATTTTCGATTACATAAAGCTTTATATAAAAAAATTAACTTTTAAATTATTAATCATCTAAAGCAGATATTTAGAAAACCTTTTCATGTGAATCAATTTTAGAAATTCATATAAATGCTTAAGTTATACTTCGAGGTATATGTTATACATATAAAAGTCGATCGTGATAATTATTATATTAATCAATAATTATCGAATTAAAAATATCTCAAAATTAACAAATATTTCGTTAAATCATTTAGAATGTAATTATTTATATATATTGTGAAATTTTATTTTCCATATAGCTCTATGATGTTATTAGATATTCTTGTGTACAAATTTAACTTAAAATTTGTCAGGAAACAGTTTTGATCATTAGTTTTAAATTCTTCAAATTAGAAAAATAATTACACCTTCATTCAAGTTGATATGCGTTTTGTTTTCAGTGTAATAAGTAATTTAAAAGACCGACTTGTAGATAAATATCAATAAAATAAAAGTAATTTCTATTTTTTAAGTATTCAAATGAATGAAACAACATCGTTATTCGTTAAATCAAAGTCATCTTCCGTACGCAAAATCTATTAAGTTGTGCATTCGATTTGCATTTTGCTCATACGATCAAAATTCTTCGTAGTGCCAACATCACTTCACAATTTTAAATTAATAAAAATATTAGAAATTAAATATAAAAAAACGGAAAATTAATTAATTATATTTATTAAAGTCTGGTGATATTTTTTCACGTTTTATAATTTAATACATAAAAGTTAAATTTTAGAAATAAAATAAACGGGCTATTAATAGGCTATAATGCATTCTGTTTTTGATCATTTTGATTTTTTTATATTTTAAACATAAAATTTATTAACAGTTATCAAAAACTAAAGTTAGAAAATATTAATTAATTTTATTTTTGCAAATAAGTGATATAGCAGCATGTAAATATTGGTATTTAGAAAAGTTTACTTTTAATAAGTAGAATAATTTTTGGCAACTAATGTCTCTGTTAAAATGTAGTCGAACAAATTTATTTCTTGGCGTTATTCTAAATAATAAATTCTAATATAGTATGAAAATGCGACAATAATTTCACTAACTTTTAAGAACGTCTACATGATATGTATTAAGAGTAGAAAATGCTCTTCATGAAAAAAGCGAAGAAAAAATTCGTTATACGTGCATAAAATTCATGCAAATTAATCTTTTTCCTTCATTTCATATTAGAAAATTACGCTTTTTCTTTTATCCTATTCCATAATACTTTACTCTTACATATTAAGCGGATTTTTGTATTTAAACCAACCTATATGAATTTTCATTACATAAATTTTTTATATTACTCAAAGTAATTAAAGCAACTTTGAAAATGGCTTTCCATTCCTTCTGTAAGATCTCTAGTAAATGCTATTCAAGTAGAGATGTTTTATACGATAGTATCTAGGAAGTCACATTGTTTCTGATAGCTTGAGTTATGGGTAATCCAATGTCATCCCTTAGAATCCGCTTAAACATGAAACAAAACTAGATCAAACGGCATTGGTTTTCAAGTGCTACAAATATATTCAGATACCTTGCAGTTTCTTTCGATCTATTTTTTCACGTCTGATTCTCGTCTTATAAATCTGTAATCCGTTTTAATCCCGGATTATCGATATTTTGTAGATTTTGCTTAGAGATTAGTTAATAATGTTTCTTTTTCAACGAAATATAATTCGTTACTTTCAAAACTTTCTAAATTCACATTAAAATCAAAATAATTTACATTTGTAACCCCCTTATATTGAAAATTCTACAAATTAATATTAATTAATTACAATAAAAATATGCATTTTCCTTATGTTCGCACATTCGTATAAATTCCTGAATAAATTTCTAAAAATATTCTCAAATATATTTTTAAAAGGCGCAATTCTCATGAATTAATCGGCTTTGAATATGTTACATTATAAAATAATATTGCATCATTAATATAGACGAAGATAATAAGTTTTCTCGAACTAATTTAGCATGTTTTCGTCTGTATCTGCAAGAATTATATTATAATTGCGGATATTTTAAAGGTGTCTATTAATTATAAACACCAACAGTGGTTTAAATATAACAGTTGATGTAAATTATTACGAAAGAGAATGTGTTAAATTCGACAACATAAAAAATAATAGCCTTAATCAATATAACTACACAAAGCAGAAACATGAACATAATCATTATTAATTATTTCGTTATTACCGATTTTCAGATTTTATTCTTTATTTAACATTAAAATACAATACTGTATTTAAGTACTGTACTAGTACTTAACTAATTTTACAATAAAATTCTTATTCACATTTTCATCCTATTAATAAAATTGGTCTCTACGTATAATAATAGACGTTATAGTCTTAGAAGATAATAGTAACGAAATAATTAATAATGGTAAACAGAAGGGCTAGAAGCATGCAATTTCATATGAATGCAATCAGCAATGAAAATGGAAAAATGTCAAAATTGACTATAAAATATTTATAATTAACTATTATAAAAGAAAATTGTTAATTCGTTTAAATCAAGTCTTTCATGCGATACATCTTTGAGAAAATCTTACTTTTCTATCCACAAAAATGAAAGTTTTTGCATGCATATAAAACAATATTTAATCGAATGCATTTTTACATACTTTTTAGTCGCAATTAAGTAAAAATCTTTTAATTTTGGCACAAAAAAAGTTTAATCATTTATTTTGATTAATTATTTCTGCTACAGTTAACATCGTATAGTTTGTATTACTTCAATATTTATAAAATTGGATATTTTTTTTAAAAAACTTTAGACAAACGCGTGTGTGATTTGTATGATTTTGAAATCGGTGATGCATCATTCAATATCGAAATTCGAACAAAACGATCGGAAGAAATACAAAAAAAAAGTTATTTTCGGATAATAATTATATACGATTTTCGATTTAAAAATCTATTTAAAATTGGACTAAATTATGAATAAAAATTTAAGAAAACGTGAACTTAATCTTTTATAAATTATGTGTAAAATGCGTCTAACAAATTTGTTTAAAATTTTCAATAAAATTCCATAGAATAAACAATAAAAATGCTTTTATAAACGTAATAAATATTTTATTACTCAAAAAATTAATAAAATGTATTTAAAGATTACTAAATATGTTCCATTTATAAAATTAGCATTAATTTTTCCCTTTAAACTATTTTGAAGCGTATAATCAAAGTTATAACATATAAAAATTAAATATAATAACAAGAACGTGCATGAGATAAATTCGTTAAACTCGATAATTGTCTTTTTTATAGAGCTAAATAAAATTTTCAGGATTTTATATAACGAATAATTCTCTTACCAGAAACGATTGTTATCAGATTCGAGTCAAACGATTGCAATTTTCCTTTTCCTGAACATTTCAAGCTCGTTGAAGAGATGTACAGAGGTAGAGAGAGAGAGAGAGAGAGAGAGGAGAGAGAGAGAAAGAGGGAGAGGTCCTACAGCTGAACAAGTTAGAACTTCGATTAGCGCTGGAGAGATCGAACGGTTTCAGAACAAAACAAGAAACCCAGTTCGATATAAAGATGACAAAAAATAAAAAAATGTAAGAGCTATACATTATGCTCGTTAGTAGTAACTTTAAGGGAAGTTAGCGTGATTAGTAATATAAGATTTTAAAATTTAATTGAGAACTTACTAGACAATAATCAATATACAGTTGATAAAATTCAAGAAAAAGTTATTATAAATATAGGCAGTTCTCTGCGATATACACGAGATATCGAGGATAAAGTTTTTAATGAAGACCGATAGAAGATACTACTATCTTAATTATGATTAGTTGAAAATATTGATTGTCTTAATGGTGATTATGTAAAGACATGGCAATTTTAATGATAACTAGTTGAAAATGATTGTCTTAATGCTAATTAATTGAAGAAATTTTCAAATTTAAAATAGGTAGTGATAAGGTTATTCGCTTGTACAGTACTTTGCTTACAACAACCAATTATCGTTAAGACCGTTATTTCTTCATCTCACATTCACTAAAATTCTTTATAAATAATATCATGTGTATATTTTAGAGATCTATCTGTATTAATAAAAACTTTATAATTTAATTTTGCCCTCTATTATTTTCCTAAGATTATTATGGCTATTTGAATTAAATTCTGTATAGAAGTTTATGGCATATTCTCCAATGTTAATTTCTTTTCTTAAAGAGCTAGAGAATTAGTTTCTCTTAACGATAAAATAAAAGATTTAGAAATTGCATACATCTCACTCGGTTCTGTATCGAGTTTAAAGTTGGTCAATTTTACATTCTCGTTTCTAGATATTTGGCCTTTTAGAGTTTAGTCAATAACGCCTCGATTTCTAGCCTTACGACCCCCTCCCAAAGATTCTTGACGTCAATTTCTTTCGACGGCAGATGGAAAACCCGTTGTTTCTTGCTTCAGGTGGCGGACTTTCCCACAGTTGATGACATCTCGGCTCTTTTATTTCTTCTTTCTTTCCTTCCTCGTCGACCCCTCTCGCGTCTAGCGGCTTCCTTCCCACCCTCCCGTTCGTTTCGAGTAATTACCGAAGTGCTGCGAGGCTCTGGTGCCGAGCAGTGACGGGTTGAACTGGCAGCGTTGCCTCCTCTCTCTCTTTCTCTCTCCCTCTTTCTCTCTCGAGATACGGCTCCCAGAAAATGATTGATCACTAGAGGAGAAAAAGGAGGGGAGGAATAGTTGTCATGGCAACGCTTACCTGGAGGGCCCTTAGATCGGGTGCTTCTTCTGATATCTTCAACCTGGAAAAGAAAGAAAGAAAAGATAGGAATTTGGAACGTCTGCAGTGTATGGTTGCAACTGGACCCAAATAGTTTCGACAATTGTGTACACAGGAATGATATTAACCGTTTTAAGTTTTGAAATCTAAATGAAAACGCGGATACTACTGCCTCCGGTGATCGAAAAGAGTTTTAGTTATAAAATTTGATTTCTTTTAAGTTCTTATTTTTGTATATATCTCTTTTTTCTGCACAAGAATAATGACGGGCAATTCTGAAAGTGTAGGAAATATAACATCTACAATGTTAACAAGATCGTCTACAGACGTAAATTGTAATCGATTAAACTTTTGAAGTTTTTAAACTCTTATTATTAAATATAAATTGAATGTATTTATCTTTAAAATGATTTTAGAAACGAAATTAACCTATCAGAAAATAATACTTTACTTGCAAAATCATGCAGGAAGAAGATTACAAGTACGAAATATTTATCGCAGCACCTCTTTTGATAGGATTAAATCATCCTCCTTTATCAACATCGCATTATATCAGATTAACGAAAAATTTTCTCATTTTTTCTCTGGATTAAATACTAATTGTTTGTGTTTAATTCACCAAAATTCGTCGGGGCGTTATCCAATTTTATATAATTAAACACGCGCGGATTCACCTGTATAGGACTATTGAAAGACAAATAAAAGAATATTAATCCGTTATAAAAATTAATAAGAACAGAGTTTCATAATTTTGAATTCTTGTAATAGAAATTTAACAGAATCATTGACAAAAAAACAGGCCTATGTCAAAGGAGAAAACACCATGTGGAATCTTCAATCTTCTTTCACCTCGACTGGAAAAGAAGCTTAATTAATTCGATTCTAGATATAATTTTATCTTCTAGAAAAGTAGAATATGTTATTTAGCGTATATGAAACATAGGTTCATCACATTAAGATAGAGCCGTGTTAAAAATCTGTAATTCCCCTGACTGGTTTCTTTTCTCCATCGTTTTCAAATCTTGGAATCCATTTGCTATCCATCCATCTCTTTCCTATTCTCGTCCTAATGGAATTCCTTCAGTTTGGCCGCAGGGGTCGCTCCGATCACGGTCATCATCGTCGACGACCAACTCGTCTCATCCTTTTTCTCTTTGATATTTTTTTTTTCTCTTCTGTGTACATCTGCCAATGCATCCTCCGGAGCAACAAGATAGGAGAGATGCTCCTCTCCCCACTTCCGTAAATACAATTATAATTATAAGAATCTGGAGCTCGGAGGAGGGAAAGATTCGCACGTTTTCAGACTTCAGAAAAGGTTTAATTTGGAAGAAATCTTTTAAATCCGAACGTGACTACGTTGTTTTACTATGCAGATTAATTAAATAAATAACACTATTCTTTCTGAATATTTACTCTTTCGTTAGGCTCTTCTTTCTGGCGGACAGAGTTATCTAGAAGTAAATGGGATCAAATCTATAAGAAATGTTGAATTTGTCTCTCTAGTTAAGAGATAAAGAATCAGGATATTTCAACTGACGCTTAAATACTTTTAATAAAATGAAGTGTGTAGTTATAACTTCGGTTTTGACTAGATAATTTGCAGTTTCCAGATTCGTCACACTCGCTTCAATTAAAATATTTATTAATCAGTCTTTTTATAAACGAAATTAAAAGACAGTTATGAATATGGTAATTAATATTATAATTTCAACAAAGCTGCATGTAAGGGATAGCATATTTAAAAAATATATATTAAAGATAATTTTAATAGAATCGCTATTTTTTATATTAAAAATATATGCGATATTTATAAGAATATTTTTAANTATATTATTTCTTTAAAATAAATTTTATATTTTAATAATTTTAATAATTATTTATGGCCTACTCGCTCTAACAGACAATATAAAATATGTAAGTGAAGAATCGAACTGTTGCAATTTTAATTAAAATGGCACGTATCCGATGTAGCAGGGCAACATTACTAGATTGCATGTACAGTATTATGACTAATTTGTGTTATTTTGAAACGAATCCGAGGCATAGTTCCGGTCACATGCTCTCGTATCGATTCTCGATAGACGGGGGGATATTTAATGGTGACCCCGTCCTTGCCAAGCCAAATTACTGACTGCTACTCTTCTCGAGGCTGGTACTGCAGTAATTCCGCGCGCGAAATTACCCCCTTTCCTTCAACCGAGTTCCTATTTGCATGCTAACTGGTACAGTCAATAACCCGGACGAGGAGGTGAAGTGCTCCGTACAGAAGAGAACATTGTGCCTGGATTGGTTGCTTCACTGCCGAGCTACATTGCCTTGCGGAGTAGTGTCATTGCGCGAAGTTTCCAGACCACTGGTTCGAGTGGAAAGTACCCAGTTACGCAGAACGACGTAGCGGGTTATTAGAATTGAACAACTACTTCTAACCCAACCGAAAAAAAAAATTCTCGAAAAATAAAATCATCAATACCCGAATGTTATTGAGGTTATGCTATACGGGAAGTAAAGTAGAACATCTTCACCTTTTCGAGATGACTTTAAGGCAACTATCACATTAAAAACTATTTTTATAAATTAAATATAATTAACTTTGATTAATTTACAGAAAATAATTATAAGATATTAAATTAAGATAAAGAAGAACAGAGAATTATTTTTTTTTTAATTTTTATGATGTTATCAAATCTTTATCTATATCTTGACATGTAAATGAAGCGAAAATTGTATGTCCTGTAGAACTAAAAACATTTTGCTTCAATATCGATACGTATATTTATTTGAAATGTTAAAATTTTCAGAAAATTAAAGTTTAACTCTTTACAAATGTCGTCATTCAAAACCAATAGCTAAACATTTCATGGTTATTTAAAAACTTATCTTTTCAAATATTGAAATTATATTAATTAATAACTAAATAATTACTTTTTAAAGGTAACTATATTAATCAAAATTAAAAGTCTTATTTTAAGCAATGTAAATTTTCGATTACATAAAGCTTTATATAAAAAAATTAACTTTTAAATTATTAATCATCTAAAGCAGATATTTAGAAAACCTTTTCATGTGAATCAATTTTAGAAATTCATATAAATGCTTAAGTTATACTTCGAGGTATATGTTATACATATAAAAGTCGATCGTGATAATTATTATATTAATCAATAATTATCGAATTAAAAATATCTCAAAATTAACAAATATTTCGTTAAATCATTTAGAATGTAATTATTTATATATATTGTGGGATTTTATTTTCCATATAGCTCTATGATGTTATTAGATATTCTTGTGTACAAATTTAACTTAAAATTTGTCAGGAAACAGTTTTGATCATTAGTTTTAAATTCTTCAAATTAGAAAAATAATTACACCTTCATTCAAGTTGATATGCGTTTTGTTTTCAGTGTAATAAGTAATTTAAAAGACCGACTTGTAGATAAATATCAATAAAATAAAAGTAATTTCTATTTTTTAAGTATTCAAATGAATGAAACAACATCGTTATTCGTTAAATCAAAGTCATCTTCCGTACGCAAAATCTATTAAGTTGTGCATTCGATTTGCATTTTGCTCATACGATCAAAATTCTTCGTAGTGCCAACATCACTTCACAATTTTAAATTAATAAAAATATTAGAAATTAAATATAAAAAAACGGAAAATTAATTAATTATATTTATTAAAGTCTGGTGATATTTTTTCACGTTTTATAATTTAATACATAAAAGTTAAATTTTAGAAATAAAATAAACGGGCTATTAATAGGCTATAATGCATTCTGTTTTTGATCATTTTGATTTTTTTATATTTTAAACATAAAATTTATTAACAGTTATCAAAAACTAAAGTTAGAAAATATTAATTAATTTTATTTTTGCAAATAAGTGATATAGCAGCATGTAAATATTGGTATTTAGAAAAGTTTACTTTTAATAAGTAGAATAATTTTTGGCAACTAATGTCTCTGTTAAAATGTAGTCGAACAAATTTATTTCTTGGCGTTATTCTAAATAATAAATTCTAATATAGTATGAAAATGCGACAATAATTTCACTAACTTTTAAGAACGTCTACATGATATGTATTAAGAGTAGAAAATGCTCTTCATGAAAAAAGCGAAGAAAAAATTCGTTATACGTGCATAAAATTCATGCAAATTAATCTTTTTCCTTCATTTCATATTAGAAAATTACGCTTTTTCTTTTATCCTATTCCATAATACTTTACTCTTACATATTAAGCGGATTTTTGTATTTAAACCAACCTATATGAATTTTCATTACATAAATTTTTTATATTACTCAAAGTAATTAAAGCAACTTTGAAAATGGCTTTCCATTCCTTCTGTAAGATCTCTAGTAAATGCTATTCAAGTAGAGATGTTTTATACGATAGTATCTAGGAAGTCACATTGTTTCTGATAGCTTGAGTTATGGGTAATCCAATGTCATCCCTTAGAATCCGCTTAAACATGAAACAAAACTAGATCAAACGGCATTGGTTTTCAAGTGCTACAAATATATTCAGATACCTTGCAGTTTCTTTCGATCTATTTTTTCACGTCTGATTCTCGTCTTATAAATCTGTAATCCGTTTTAATCCCGGATTATCGATATTTTGTAGATTTTGCTTAGAGATTAGTTAATAATGTTTCTTTTTCAACGAAATATAATTCGTTACTTTCAAAACTTTCTAAATTCACATTAAAATCAAAATAATTTACATTTGTAACCCCCTTATATTGAAAATTCTACAAATTAATATTAATTAATTACAATAAAAATATGCATTTTCCTTATGTTCGCACATTCGTATAAATTCCTGAATAAATTTCTAAAAATATTCTCAAATATATTTTTAAAAGGCGCAATTCTCATGAATTAATCGGCTTTGAATATGTTACATTATAAAATAATATTGCATCATTAATATAGACGAAGATAATAAGTTTTCTCGAACTAATTTAGCATGTTTTCGTCTGTATCTGCAAGAATTATATTATAATTGCGGATATTTTAAAGGTGTCTATTAATTATAAACACCAACAGTGGTTTAAATATAACAGTTGATGTAAATTATTACGAAAGAGAATGTGTTAAATTCGACAACATAAAAAATAATAGCCTTAATCAATATAACTACACAAAGCAGAAACATGAACATAATCATTATTAATTATTTCGTTATTACCGATTTTCAGATTTTATTCTTTATTTAACATTAAAATACAATACTGTATTTAAGTACTGTACTAGTACTTAACTAATTTTACAATAAAATTCTTATTCACATTTTCATCCTATTAATAAAATTGGTCTCTACGTATAATAATAGACGTTATAGTCTTAGAAGATAATAGTAACGAAATAATTAATAATGGTAAACAGAAGGGCTAGAAGCATGCAATTTCATATGAATGCAATCAGCAATGAAAATGGAAAAATGTCAAAATTGACTATAAAATATTTATAATTAACTATTATAAAAGAAAATTGTTAATTCGTTTAAATCAAGTCTTTCATGCGATACATCTTTGAGAAAATCTTACTTTTCTATCCACAAAAATGAAAGTTTTTGCATGCATATAAAACAATATTTAATCGAATGCATTTTTACATACTTTTTAGTCGCAATTAAGTAAAAATCTTTTAATTTTGGCACAAAAAAAGTTTAATCATTTATTTTGATTAATTATTTCTGCTACAGTTAACATCGTATAGTTTGTATTACTTCAATATTTATAAAATTGGATATTTTTTTTAAAAAACTTTAGACAAACGCGTGTGTGATTTGTATGATTTTGAAATCGGTGATGCATCATTCAATATCGAAATTCGAACAAAACGATCGGAAGAAATACAAAAAAAAAGTTATTTTCGGATAATAATTATATACGATTTTCGATTTAAAAATCTATTTAAAATTGGACTAAATTATGAATAAAAATTTAAGAAAACGTGAACTTAATCTTTTATAAATTATGTGTAAAATGCGTCTAACAAATTTGTTTAAAATTTTCAATAAAATTCCATAGAATAAACAATAAAAATGCTTTTATAAACGTAATAAATATTTTATTACTCAAAAAATTAATAAAATGTATTTAAAGATTACTAAATATGTTCCATTTATAAAATTAGCATTAATTTTTCCCTTTAAACTATTTTGAAGCGTATAATCAAAGTTATAACATATAAAAATTAAATATAATAACAAGAACGTGCATGAGATAAATTCGTTAAACTCGATAATTGTCTTTTTTATAGAGCTAAATAAAATTTTCAGGATTTTATATAACGAATAATTCTCTTACCAGAAACGATTGTTATCAGATTCGAGTCAAACGATTGCAATTTTCCTTTTCCTGAACATTTCAAGCTCGTTGAAGAGATGTACAGAGGTAGAGAGAGAGAGAGAGAGAGAGAGGAGAGAGAGAGAAAGAGGGAGAGGTCCTACAGCTGAACAAGTTAGAACTTCGATTAGCGCTGGAGAGATCGAACGGTTTCAGAACAAAACAAGAAACCCAGTTCGATATAAAGATGACAAAAAATAAAAAAATGTAAGAGCTATACATTATGCTCGTTAGTAGTAACTTTAAGGGAAGTTAGCGTGATTAGTAATATAAGATTTTAAAATTTAATTGAGAACTTACTAGACAATAATCAATATACAGTTGATAAAATTCAAGAAAAAGTTATTATAAATATAGGCAGTTCTCTGCGATATACACGAGATATCGAGGATAAAGTTTTTAATGAAGACCGATAGAAGATACTACTATCTTAATTATGATTAGTTGAAAATATTGATTGTCTTAATGGTGATTATGTAAAGACATGGCAATTTTAATGATAACTAGTTGAAAATGATTGTCTTAATGCTAATTAATTGAAGAAATTTTCAAATTTAAAATAGGTAGTGATAAGGTTATTCGCTTGTACAGTACTTTGCTTACAACAACCAATTATCGTTAAGACCGTTATTTCTTCATCTCACATTCACTAAAATTCTTTATAAATAATATCATGTGTATATTTTAGAGATCTATCTGTATTAATAAAAACTTTATAATTTAATTTTGCCCTCTATTATTTTCCTAAGATTATTATGGCTATTTGAATTAAATTCTGTATAGAAGTTTATGGCATATTCTCCAATGTTAATTTCTTTTCTTAAAGAGCTAGAGAATTAGTTTCTCTTAACGATAAAATAAAAGATTTAGAAATTGCATACATCTCACTCGGTTCTGTATCGAGTTTAAAGTTGGTCAATTTTACATTCTCGTTTCTAGATATTTGGCCTTTTAGAGTTTAGTCAATAACGCCTCGATTTCTAGCCTTACGACCCCCTCCCAAAGATTCTTGACGTCAATTTCTTTCGACGGCAGATGGAAAACCCGTTGTTTCTTGCTTCAGGTGGCGGACTTTCCCACAGTTGATGACATCTCGGCTCTTTTATTTCTTCTTTCTTTCCTTCCTCGTCGACCCCTCTCGCGTCTAGCGGCTTCCTTCCCACCCTCCCGTTCGTTTCGAGTAATTACCGAAGTGCTGCGAGGCTCTGGTGCCGAGCAGTGACGGGTTGAACTGGCAGCGTTGCCTCCTCTCTCTCTTTCTCTCTCCCTCTTTCTCTCTCGAGATACGGCTCCCAGAAAATGATTGATCACTAGAGGAGAAAAAGGAGGGGAGGAATAGTTGTCATGGCAACGCTTACCTGGAGGGCCCTTAGATCGGGTGCTTCTTCTGATATCTTCAACCTGGAAAAGAAAGAAAGAAAAGATAGGAATTTGGAACGTCTGCAGTGTATGGTTGCAACTGGACCCAAATAGTTTCGACAATTGTGTACACAGGAATGATATTAACCGTTTTAAGTTTTGAAATCTAAATGAAAACGCGGATACTACTGCCTCCGGTGATCGAAAAGAGTTTTAGTTATAAAATTTGATTTCTTTTAAGTTCTTATTTTTGTATATATCTCTTTTTTCTGCACAAGAATAATGACGGGCAATTCTGAAAGTGTAGGAAATATAACATCTACAATGTTAACAAGATCGTCTACAGACGTAAATTGTAATCGATTAAACTTTTGAAGTTTTTAAACTCTTATTATTAAATATAAATTGAATGTATTTATCTTTAAAATGATTTTAGAAACGAAATTAACCTATCAGAAAATAATACTTTACTTGCAAAATCATGCAGGAAGAAGATTACAAGTACGAAATATTTATCGCAGCACCTCTTTTGATAGGATTAAATCATCCTCCTTTATCAACATCGCATTATATCAGATTAACGAAAAATTTTCTCATTTTTTCTCTGGATTAAATACTAATTGTTTGTGTTTAATTCACCAAAATTCGTCGGGGCGTTATCCAATTTTATATAATTAAACACGCGCGGATTCACCTGTATAGGACTATTGAAAGACAAATAAAAGAATATTAATCCGTTATAAAAATTAATAAGAACAGAGTTTCATAATTTTGAATTCTTGTAATAGAAATTTAACAGAATCATTGACAAAAAAACAGGCCTATGTCAAAGGAGAAAACACCATGTGGAATCTTCAATCTTCTTTCACCTCGACTGGAAAAGAAGCTTAATTAATTCGATTCTAGATATAATTTTATCTTCTAGAAAAGTAGAATATGTTATTTAGCGTATATGAAACATAGGTTCATCACATTAAGATAGAGCCGTGTTAAAAATCTGTAATTCCCCTGACTGGTTTCTTTTCTCCATCGTTTTCAAATCTTGGAATCCATTTGCTATCCATCCATCTCTTTCCTATTCTCGTCCTAATGGAATTCCTTCAGTTTGGCCGCAGGGGTCGCTCCGATCACGGTCATCATCGTCGACGACCAACTCGTCTCATCCTTTTTCTCTTTGATATTTTTTTTTTCTCTTCTGTGTACATCTGCCAATGCATCCTCCGGAGCAACAAGATAGGAGAGATGCTCCTCTCCCCACTTCCGTAAATACAATTATAATTATAAGAATCTGGAGCTCGGAGGAGGGAAAGATTCGCACGTTTTCAGACTTCAGAAAAGGTTTAATTTGGAAGAAATCTTTTAAATCCGAACGTGACTACGTTGTTTTACTATGCAGATTAATTAAATAAATAACACTATTCTTTCTGAATATTTACTCTTTCGTTAGGCTCTTCTTTCTGGCGGACAGAGTTATCTAGAAGTAAATGGGATCAAATCTATAAGAAATGTTGAATTTGTCTCTCTAGTTAAGAGATAAAGAATCAGGATATTTCAACTGACGCTTAAATACTTTTAATAAAATGAAGTGTGTAGTTATAACTTCGGTTTTGACTAGATAATTTGCAGTTTCCAGATTCGTCACACTCGCTTCAATTAAAATATTTATTAATCAGTCTTTTTATAAACGAAATTAAAAGACAGTTATGAATATGGTAATTAATATTATAATTTCAACAAAGCTGCATGTAAGGGATAGCATATTTAAAAAATATATATTAAAGATAATTTTAATAGAATCGCTATTTTTTATATTAAAAATATATGCGATATTTATAAGAATATTTTTAAATATGCGTATAAGAAAAATATTAATAAGATTTATTCGCACTTTTAAATTATCAGAAGAAGAGAAAGTCGAAACTGAATTAAATTGATTTTAACTCCCAGAACGATAAATTGTTTAAAAAATTTTGTTTGATTCTGATGAAACTGTGTTGTTGTTTTATGTTTTAAAAATACTTCAACAATTATAAAATAGAATTAATTCCATTTTCATATCTATAATTTATATATATATTTATATAAAATCAGCAGTATTAATTTTGTCCAATCTTCTCTGAAATGTTTTTCCTCTTTTATTGGGTTTCCGTTTCGATTAAAACAAATCTCTCAGGATGTGTTTGCGTTCATGGTAGAATGGTAGTTCGACTGTGCAGAAAGCTTCTGGTTATCCTATGGGAATTAGTCCTAATTGGAAGCTTCCCCTGTCCAGTTCTGTCTTCTTTCTAGTCAGCAACCGATTGCTTGTGGTGGGATCCAATCAGTGCAGCCAAGACACGAAGATGAATTGTGTGATTGTCTGCTGATCAACAACTGCAAGAAATGCTTTTTGCAGATGCCATTAACCGATATCATCATTAATTAACTAATCTAAATGTCTCTTACATCGTTTACATACGAAAGAAAAACGAACAAAAAAGAAGACTACGACGAATTTACTATTAAAACAGAACATAGAATTTAAGAAAAATAATTCGAAAACACGTCAAATGATTAAGATGAATTAGTAAGAGTAGTATTTAAGAATTTTATTTCTAAATGTTTTGTGCCAAAATTGTAAAAGATGGAGCCGAAACTTCACCGTCCAAAATGGACTTCCTGGCCACATTACCGTATTGCGAAACTAGCTGCTATGTCAAAAACGTCATTGAAGCTAAGATGATTGATTGGCGTTTGTGGACCAGTTTCTTCCAAGCATAGAAGGCATTGTTATGGATAAAAGACATTAAACTCTGGAGAGTTTGCTTCTTCAGATAACGGTTCTCTGCATTCCTCTTAACTAACAACTCTTAGATTCTTTGACGAGATAATTAATAAATTCATCTCATGGCTCGAATAATTTCATCTTAGAGTTGTTTAAAAATGAGCGAATTAAGCATTTTAACAGCTTTCCAATCAAATGTTAATTATTTAAATCTTCACGGCAAGAAAAAATATAACTTTGTGAGTTGTACAGACAAAAATGGCGTCAATCTCAAATAATCGAACGAGTCAGAAAGGTTTATAAATTCAAGGATCTCCATTCGAAAAAGTATTAAGCGCAATACCTTTTCTACAACTAAAAACGGAACTGGAAGAGAAAACTTAGGGAACCGGAAGTGAATTCAATTTCAGTGGAACCACACTACCATAGTTACCAGGCGATGGCAATCGATCATCGAGACAAATTAATCACGCCTGGCAGAAGGAAACTTGAGTTAGAAGCGAAGATTAAGAGAAGTGAGTGAGTGGCCGAGTCTGGGTGCTTTAGGTAGAGCGAGGATTGAGATATTAATGAATCATAAGAAAATTCACCAACCATTCTTCTCGACACTCAGTTATGGTTTTACCTTTATAAACTTTTCTTAAATCTTATCGAGAAGTTTTTCACTTTACCATATTACACTTTAAAGTGCTCAGTTAGAAACAATGAAGAATTTTTTCCAGGATCTTAATACTCTTAAACTATCGCTTAAAATATAATAAAAGTTCAATAAATATCAATATACTTACATTATAATTATTAATAAAGGTAAACTTAATCAATTAATTTAAAAACTTTCTAATTAAAACTTTAACTTATACTTGGCTTCGGGCCACTACTATATCTACAATATACAGTAAACTATACACGTCTGTTCTAAACAATATATAATTCTTATCTTATTTAAATATATTTTTTCTACTTTAATGTAGTAAAAACATTACGATATTTTTGAAAAATAGTTTTTAAATTCGATTTTACAAATTTTAATGCGAAAACAATATTTGAATTTCGTCCTAGTTCCATTCGAAACTATGACAATAAAAGAATAATTCGAAGTTAATAGCGTTATTCTCTTTTCGAATGGATAGTAGAAAGGAGAAGCTGTGTGTACTTACTTTGTTCATTCTTCTGGGTAATGAAGAGACGATTCCCTAACAAAGAAAAAATAGGACACATTAAACACTTTAAGTAGAATTAATATCGTATATAAATTCTAAAATTCCTAAATTTATAAGAACATTAAAAAAATGAGCAGATCTAGATATATATATGGCTTTCATCATCACAGAACACTAGAATACACTTTTATAGGTTATTTATTTAATACAAATGCGAGTCACGTGTTTAAGAATCTAACTAAAGATATATTTTAATAGTTCTTAAGTAAAATGTTACCGACTTTTACACTTCAAAATTAATTCAACAAATAAAATACCAAGTATTTTTTCTACTTGTTTTGTTGAAGAAGAAAACAAATTTCAACACAAATATTGCCAGAAACACAGTGTTATCGTTCAGTCTACGTCGACGTCTTTACCAGATACTTTTGACAAAGATAAATATCTTTAATGGTTGTTGCCGCACATTTTAGGTCGGTTTTGTAATTGCTCTTTATCGTGCAGACAACAATAATGATCCTTACAAAACTCCCTAGATTTATCGAGAGAAATTAAGAATTGACTATTTAATTTAAGCTGACATTAATCGAATCTTTCTTTTCCTTCATGGGAGATTTAAATGAGTCGTTTGAGTTTCTGACTTTATAATATTTATACGAAAGAGTAGGTTAGTTTAATAAAGTAGTCGCCAGAACAATTTATATATAATAATTGGCATTGTATTATTTTATAGCAAGGTTTTATGTTCAATAACTGGTTGGAAGACAAAGTGTGTTTAACTGACACACCGGGAGTTGCCCCTAATAAGTGGAAGGGAAGAGGGTATAATTCCAGAATGTAACTAGTGGAGCGGACGAGTCTAAGAGTAGGGAGAGAGAAAGAGAGAGAGGAAAGGGTTAGAAGATCGATTTCCTTCCAAACACAGCGAGTGAATATGGTAACCATAGGAACGGTTGTCTATTTTCCAGTAACCATAGCAACCGTTGTTTTCGCCAGGTTGCCCTAACTTACGTTCCCCAATGAGTGACATTAAGGAGACTTTCAGACTTCGTTCGAGAATAATATTGATCTAGACTATATTCTGAAAATCAGCATACGATAACCAAACTTGAAAGGCGACCACCTTTACTATTCCGTTTATATATATTTCTATTTTGAAATTTTCCGTTAAAATTTAAAATAATAACTTTTTAATAATTAATATAAAGAGAAATTAAAGAAAATATTTTTAAAACTTATTCGTAATACTATTTTTTCTTGAAACCCAAGATACCATTTAAGTGTGTTCTGGAATTAATTGTTTCTATCATTTTCAATAATGTGCCTTATTAAACATGTAAATGAAGAAACTGATACGAAACTGATATTAAAAAAGAAACAATACTCAATTTCACAATAGTGTGCTTAGTAAAACACGTAAAATCATCATAAAATCACAATTAAAAAACAGAATAGAGCATTTTATTTTCTAGAACAATTCTAGAAAAATATTTTAAAATGAAAATTACTTTTCTCAATAAGACATTTTCAAAAAGAATAATTATTACAGAAAATTTTCTCTAATCTGAATTTCTAAATTATTTTGATTATTTAAACGTAATGAATTTGCATAGAGAATAAAAATCAATTTTATTTCCAATTTATATATTATTACTAAACAAAATTACAAATTTTGTTTCTCACACTATATGAGAAATAGAACTTGTTTAATTTTACAGTAGGCCTATTGATTTTGGTGGAGAACCTCATTTACACATGAAAAAAAAACTGATCCAAACTACTTCATTGCATTTTACATCATCTGAATTTTAAAATTAAACTTAAAAAAGCTTTTTATTGTTAAAGCTTTCCACTTTGTAGAGTTTTTAACAGCTTAATTTAAATTTAATATAATTAATGCTTCAGAATCTTCAAGTAGAAGAGAAGAAAATATCTAAATTAATTTTTCGATAAATTCTGCTACGATATCATAAAATTCTCATAATATAAAATTAAAATTTAAATGCTTCTTCACTTCATTTTATTTAAAAGCGATTGAATATATTTTAACATTCGAAAATTCTTTCAACTTCTTGATATAAATTTTTAAGTTTACTATTAATGTAATAAAATATATTTTAATCGTCAAAAACATTATTTTTCGTACAGCTTAAAGAATTTTATAAAATATAAAAATACTAAATTAAAAAGCATTTAAACTCTCTTCAAAAAATTTGATTATTTTAAAGAATATTTTTTCCTTTTCTTTATAATACATTGAATATTATCAGCATGGCAAAGAATTCATAAATAAAGTTAAGAAATTTCAAAGAAACTTAGCATTTGTAAAATTAAGTACTGATCCGAAAGCAAAACTAATCAATAAATTGTGCACCTAAAGCAGGCAGTCTACCAAATTCAATTCTTGGCACGCGTTGCATACGGCATATCGGATATATTAAACAAAAAAAAAAAAAAATACATGGGCCCACGTACACATACACAAAGAAGCTTTTGCTCATCTGAAGGAGTCGTCAATAACACTTATCCAGCCACACGAACCACTTTACAAGGCAATGAATCCCATTTCAATTAGTGGTTTTGTAGTTACAACTAACCCTTCTATTCTCGCATTCTTCATTCAATTTCTGAATTTGTAGCAATAAGGTACTTGTTACAATCTAGGTAAAGTCTGTTCTCCCTCTCTCCTTCTACATATACACACATTATACATACACACACACATACATATATACACACACAATATAGTTTTTGCAACGAAGCCGCTCTTAATGAATCGATTCGCATTCCTCTCTTTCTCTCACCAGAAACGGATCAAATAATCGGAGAAAGAAACGAGCGACGAAAAAAGAAAAAAAGAGAAAATAAAAAAAGGTAGAACAAGAGCCAGAGAGTGGGTTTGCAGGAGAGTAGAGAAGAGCCGAATTGCGAGGAGCCTCTCTAATTGTTGGCGTGCCGATGTGTCGAGGGGAAAAACTCCTCTTCCCCACACTCCTACTGTACTGAATGCCCGGTCTCCGCCCTTAAGGCATGGATGCCAATCAATACGGCGACTCCGCACGTAAGCTATAACGAGCTTCCTTGTATCCGTGCTTGGGTTCATTTACTGTGGCCTTGCAAGAGTGAAAGCTTCGTCTGTACTTAGGGTTAATTGTCAGTGGCATTTCAGTTCAATTGGATGTCGGTGACACGTGCTAACTCTTTTTTTTACATTAGAATGAATGATTGATAAGGGACCCCTTAATAAAAACAGCATTTTATTTATTTAGCGACATTATCAACTCCCGGTTGGATTCTATCGGTTAGACACCCCTACGCATCGCTTCGATTTTCATTTGCTATTATCTCGTTCGAATAGGCAACGTATACTTATGCAAATACTCTAGAATTAGACCTACAACAGCTTAAATTCATACCAAAAAGTAGAAAACAGAGTAAATATATCGTAACACTATTAAGCAATGCGCTGTTAATACTATTTAACGAAAAACAAAATATATATTCAATAATTAAATATGCCACACGTACTGTACATGGTAAAAGTAAAGAGATGTGAGTGAATGTGACATAATGTATAATTTTACAATATTTATGTCTTTCAATGTGCTATATTTATTTTATTATAAAAATAAAATTTATGCTTTTGATGCTACGTAAGTTCTATATTACTATTAAAAATAGCATTTTTATTAATATATAAATAAATGAATATCATTTAAAATAATAAATTACACAACGATAAATGGATTTACAGTTTTAATTATTACATAATGCGTGTTGAACTGTCTCCTATCTTACAATAAAAATATCACTTAATAAAAGAACATTGCTTTTTATAAAAAAAATTACGTAATGCTAAAACAGCATCATATAATTTATTAATTATAAAAAATCAGGTTGAATAATTATACAGAATTCTGTCTAAAAATGAATATTTAAAAATATTGAAGTCAAAAAGTCAAGTCATTGTAAGAATATTCTGTTAATAAACTACATTAAAATCAATTTTAATATTTATCTGGAAAGTCGAAAAAAACTAAATAATCTTCTTAAAATATCCAATCAATCTTAAGAGCAATTGAATCGCCTAAATTAAATATAATTTACGAACATTTTCACTCCGACTGTTCATTAAAAAGAAGACAATAAATTATAAACTTGTAGTTTTATTAAACATCTTTATTAAACCTTACTTTTATATTTTTATTATTTTATTAATTTTTTAGACGAGTTAATTAATACTTCTCTAGACTAAATCAACCATAATATCGATCGATCGTCACGAACAGATTTATTCCACAAACCGCACAATTAGCCAATTGCATAAATTGGCAATGAAGGAGTCGAGTCAATTGATCACGCTACCAAATTTGGAAAACTACTGCGACTTAGTAGAGTAATTTGTTGACTTTATCACTTCAGAGGAAAAAAAACCTATGTTTCTAAGATTCCTACGTAACCTACGTAACATTTTTACATAATTAATACCATCAATATGAAATTTTTAAGCATCTTTCAAACCGGAAAAACCTGATTGCAAAGGAGGATAAAAAATTGATCACGCTTCTTAACTGTGCTTCAATTCCTCATTTTATCGAACCAGACAGAGAGAAACAGCGACCTTGGACTCTAAACGGGTCTCGAGAGAGGCGTTATCACATGGTCCAGGTGTAGCTGACATCGCAACCGATAGCTGGCAACGCTTAATGGACATGCAGAGTCGGCGGTGCATGCATGCTGGGATAGGGATTATCACCATTAAACTAATGCCCCTAGTTTGAAGAGTGATGCGGATGGGAGATTTCTCTCTTCCTTTCTCCATCTGTTAGCCTCAGGTTGTAAACGATGTCCGAAGAAACGAAAGACGATGTAACCTTCAAACACGCGAAGACGCTTCTATCCATCTATTAAAACTGGTATAAAATTATGAAGATTTTACGTTAAATTTTTTTTAAATTTATTTTTACTAGGGTATAGTTTTGTCTGAAACATTCAATGTGACTCGTTCGTGTTATATGAGTCCAGAAAAAAGAGAGTAATGTTGACACAGGGTCGATTATCCGATCCTACAGTTTCCAGAGAGCAGCTGGTACAGGTGAACATACATCTTGCTCTAATGAATCCCCGGTGAAAAATCAAGGAGAATAAATCTGAGGTTCGTGAAGGTGGACCTCTTTCTTCCATTCTTTCTAGCGGATAGCAAAATATTTCATTCAAACATAATGTATCCCGGTTGCGATAAGAAAAGGTTCAATATTTTAAGGACACGTGATATAAATAATTAGACGAAATACGATTTTTTTTTCGTAAACAAAATTAATTCCATTCTTTGAAAATTAGCAAATTTTTAGGAGAATCTTTTAAAATTATATTTGTTTTAAATAAAAATCTTAAAATAAATATTTAATATATGTAACTTCACCGAGCGAGTTCTGAGCATAACATATATATTTAAATAATATTAAATCTATACAAATTCAACTTTTCAAGTTTTGATGCGCCCTAAATTCAAAACTATTTTTAACTTCATTTTTAAATAAATTTAACTTAAATATTTTATTATTAAAATCTTGGATATTCATAAACTTATCTAGAATATCTTGGAAATATTTACGTATATGTCAATTTTAAACCCTAAGAATGATAATTAAATAATAATCTTCTATTTTTTTGATAAAAACTTCAAACTTATATATATACAATCTTATATATTCTCCAAAGGATTGAAAATTTTAATAATTTATTTAATCCTACATCTTAAATGTTGCATTAATTTCATTGTTACTTATGTTTCAGTTTATAATTATATCGGTAAAATAACTATTCAAATTTCAAAATTTTTCAGTTGTTTACACAATGAGAAAGTACTCTATAATGAAAATGATCATTATATAATCTAATTTTTCAAATATATTTCAATGTTTCAAAATCTAAAACTAGATTTAAGAAATTTGTGATCTAAAATTAACTGAGAAAAAAATCTTTAAGTAATTTTAAAAAATCGTTAATATAAATTTTCCCTATAAATTCATAACGACATAATGTCATAAAAAATGTATATAAACAATTACAAAAACAAACTTTGAGGTAAACTCTATCTCAGTTGATAGTAGATCTAATTTTGTAGAATAGTACTAAACATCAATAATGCAAGTCATAGATTATATACTTGATTGCAACGATTCGGAAATGGATAAATTGGCATGCTGTAGCTCTACCAAACCCACCATTTCGTGACGTTTGATACAGCACTTACATATTCAAAATTAATACCAGTTTAATTCCAGAAAATCCTTACATTTTAAACATAAAAATGAAACTTTTAATTCTCAAATTAGACTTCGTTTGGACATTAAAAAAAACCAGTTCAAACTACAAACTCCAGGCACAGAATCGGAGGAAATAAACAATTAGTTTAGCAACGGTAAAAAACGGTATAGAATTTTATTAAAACTTAAAAATAGCTTTACGAGACGGTTGGATATTTGAAACAGGCCGACTTTATTTCTCATATTTCTTATCATAAATCGTAAATCTTAACTAGAACGGCGGTAGAATTGCTAGTCACGTAGAAATCGCCCGCTGTCGCTCATTAGCTATTCAGTTGGCGTCAGTAGTTCCAGTGTCCGGTTTTGCCTACCGTAATTACTGATCCTTACTAACAGAAGTGATCGATAAGAGTCTCTCTCTTTCTCTCTCTCTCTCTCTCTGGTTATGATTTTCCTTTTCATCTTTGTCTCGCTCTGACCAAGAATCGATGAAACAATTACACTTCTGTTAGAATCGAAGATTCTAATGGAAATGAAGAGCCGATGGAAAAGGACTTCTACAGCTCCTAAGTTGGTTCGAATGTCGAAATAAAAGATGAAAATCCAGGTATTTTCATTCTATAATTACATTAGAAAGATAAAAAATGCTTACTTCAATTTTGGTAGCTATGATCAAGATTTTCTATATTATAGTATACAATTATATCTGAATCCTTCTCAGTTTCATATAAATTTTACACAATAAAAACGAACGTGGTAGAGAAAATTCTAATCACATTAATTGTGATCAGAATGTCGAAATAAAAGATGAAAATCCAGGTATTTTCATTCTATAATTACATTAGAAAGATAAAAAATGCTTACTTCAATTTTGGTAGCTATGATCAAGATTTTCTATATTATAGTATACAATTATATCTGAATCCTTCTCAGTTTCATATCAATTTTACACAATAAAAACGAACGTGGTAGAGAAAATTCTAATCACATTAATTGTGATCAGAAATTTTCAGAATTTTACGTAAAAATTATAATCCGAAATTAATCTTTAGTATATGATTCAATTTTTCATGATATGAAATGCTGTTATAATAAGAATTTTCCAAAATTTAATTAACATTTGTGATGAAAATTGTAAATACGTTTATGTTCAATTTTGAACAAACTTTTTATAATGAAATATTCAATACTGTATTCAATTTTTTACAGTTATAATTCGCAGATTTTTTTACTCGTTATATACGAAACTTTAATAAAACTGCATAATAGAATTATAAAAATTTCGATCAAACTATGTAAAAATATCAAATTTTTAATCATAACCTAAGCAGAAGATGTAAAAATTTCGATTAAAAGTGCACATAAAACGATGGAAAAACTGATTAAATCTGTGTAAAATAATTTCAAAAATTATTCAACCTCTAAATTTAATTTGTTTTTATTTTATATATTTCGTTTAAATATACGAATATGTAAATACAGACGCAATTTTCAATAAAGTAATAATATTACAGTTGAAGAAGAGCAAAATTCAAACCACCTGCTGCAATGTTATATTTTTTCTAAATTCAACATTTAAAACAATATGATTTTGGGTATTTTTAATGATAAGTAAGCCAATAATTTATCCTATATGTTCTATTTAATTTATCTTTTAAATTATATCGAATTATATGTTGTTTAGTTTTCATATCAGTTGAAAATATTCTAAATAAATCTTTCAAAAAGAAAAATATTCGTTAGGAAAACAAGATAATATACGCAATTCAGAAATGTTAAAAAATTAATTTCTTTAACTATAATTAAATTATAAGTGGAAGATGTTGACAAAATTTAAAAGGCAATATTTTATCACTACACATGAATGGAGAAAAAAATAATAAGCCATTTTATAGCGAATATGTAGAATAAATTATGCCATAATTTATAATGAGAGAAAACTCTTCTTAGGCGCAAAAATATGATTAAAATTTGATCTTTTTGATCATATTTTAACCATATTTTTGATGTTTTGTCTAATCAATAACGGCTTTGGATTATTTTAAAAAGCAATAACGAATCTATTTATCTGTATTTGCAGCAAAATCGATAACATTTAGAATAAACACTCGATCGACTTTTAACAGCCTTTACAAACTAATTTATTCATCCGAATATTCTAAATCATCGACTGAAATATCATAACTTATAAATTTACAAAGTTTCTGTTCTTCCTATTCTTAAATATAAGCCATCGATGGTGAAGACAGACTCGTACTGTACAGTACATGTATTGTATATAATATAATACAAAAATACACCAAACTATATGATATCTTTTGCATATTTACTGTTATCTTGATTTTTTATATTAAATCTCTCATAGAAAGTTATATATTTAATTTTATACCGTATATTTTTAAATTTTACTACTTATCTAAGTTCTTAAATCTTAAAATTTTTGTAAAAATATATTTGTATTATTAAATGTAATTTATTTTAATTAAACATACCTCAACCACTTAAATAATTATTCTGTAAAAATTGTTTCGTTCTATAAAAATTTATTTTAATTGAATAAAAAAAATTACTTTTCAAAAATTTCGACATAAAAATGTACATGTTAAAACAGTTATATTATGTTACAGCACGATAATAATCATCCATTATTTATGTTAACATTTTTTTTAATACAAAAGACGAGATTTCTCCTATAGGATAATAACATAATTATCGTGAAAAAAATATAGTAATAGCTCACATATATAATTCATTAGTAACCGCAATGTAATTTTTATATTTCTAGTACAAAAAAATAATAATTCGACAAATGTATTAAGTGAAAAGACTCAATTATTTTCAGTGATTTAAAAAAAAAAAAAAAGCTTACGTTAGCACATTATCCGTTTCTCTGGCCGTATGCCTTCAATTAATACTTTCAAATCTCTGCTAAAATTTTATAATTTTCAAGATTATTTTATAGACTAAGTATACATTTTCATTCTAAATTTACTCTAAAACATCTTTTAGAAATCTTTATGTTTCGTGGCAGGAGAAGTTTTGAAAAAATTTGATTATTATATTGCTAAATATTTTTCATATTCATAACTTATCTTGGTTTTTGGCTTTATCTTGGCTATTCTTTATCATTTCGTAATTTTATTTTTTATTTTAAATTCAGAAAATATAACTTAACATATTTCACACCGATATAGTAAGTGATTTTTGTCACTTACTACATCGGTATAAAATATAAAATAACTTGAGTAACGTAGTAAGTGACAAAAGTCACTTACTACGTTTCTCAAGTTATTTTATATTTAAAACAAATGACAAAAAATTAGTTTTTAAATTATTTCTTACAGTTTTGTACATAAATAATAAAAAATTCCTACCGACAAGTTTGTGTCTTCTGCATTAGAATTATAAGCAATCTCATCAAGACAATTTACCAAGGATAAACCAAAGAAAACAAATCGCAAACAGAGTGAGAGAGGATATAAAAAAATAAAATAAAATAAAATAAAAGAAGTTAAGATCTAACTGATGTCCCAGAGTACAAAGTTAAGATCTAACTGACGGCACATGGGGATATCCGAAAGATGTTCCCCAAACTGCCACTTCCATTACCCTGGAGGTGACAACCTCGTAATCAATTTATTGGATGGGGGACGTGTACCATAGCCGTCCAATGGAGGTTGTGCGTTATTAAATTTTCACTGAAGGTAGCCCTGGTTAATTTCTACTCAGTCCAAGCTCTTACTCTCTCTCATTCTTCCCCCTTTTCGTGACGAGAAGAGAAATAACCGCGAAGCTAAAATACTACCTAGAATAGGACGTTTGAACTCGTTAAACGTATCTTAATCACATCTTTCCTATCGTCTATATCTGAATAGGGATGCTAGAGTTAAAGGATGCGGATGCGGCATCCCATAAAGAGAGGCTCGTGTTTCTTAAATGGGAACTCGTATAGGCTACTATAATAGAGAAGATTTTATAAAACAAATAAGAATGGGTCGAAAGTAGGGGAAGAAAACAAATAAACATGCACGAAAAGTTGGGGGTAAAGAAGAAGAACCATCCCTTCTTGACATTCAGAAGAGTAAAGTTAGGTAAGGGGAGTCGAATTCGCGTGACTCAAACCGTGAGAGCGAACAGGTGAATTGGCAACGTCTTAATCCAAAGAGAATGTCATTCATATATTTGGCCTGGAAACTGGTTAAATAGTGCATTTGATAAGAAAGTGGGTTACAAACAATGATATGGGTTACATTTTAAATAAACTCTTCGATTGATGAAGTCAAGAATAGTAAAATCTGCGTTCGTTGTTGATGTAAACCAATATAAAGAGTGCCATTAATCAACGCTAGAATAACTTTTAAATTGAAAAATCTTTATTAAAAACGTTATTACATACAAGTAAAATTAATAAATAATTATTCAAAGTAAAGCTTTCATTAAATTTTAATTAGATCAAAATAATTTTGTTATATAGATAAATATGCTTTGAATTTCTTGAAGTTTTAGAATACTCTTAGAATATGCTATTAATAAAGCATCTTGAAAATTATTTATTATATTTATTCTTAAAAATGTATATTTTCATTACATTCTTTGTTTTACTATGTAAATTATAATATTTTTATATGTTCCTTATTATATACTCCATTTTACATATTCTTACTATATATAAATATTCTTCATTCTATAAAAAAAAATTCAAATATTTTTATTATTTAACAAATTTTTTAATTATGAAATTAAATTTAATTTAAAAAATAGCACTTTTACACAAAAAGCATTTTGAGACTATTTTAACACATATTTTTATTTTTAATTACATTTTTACATATATTTTCCAGATCTTTAGTTTTACATTTTTAATATTTTAAAAATAAATCTTTTTATCTTCAGCACATACTTTAAAAAACTATTTATTTTAAGAACATATTGAAATATAGAAGAAAGCTGTTATTATTTTAATCTAAGCTTTATATTTATCATAGAGAGCCACTTAAAATTCGAGTTATGTCTTGAAAAATACTATTTTGCAAATAAATAAAAATCTCGCTATTAAGATAAAATATAAAGGTATAAATTCGGGTAGAAAGTAAATGCCAAAGAGATTTTTATTCTACGAATCTCTGGATATTTTTAAACTATTTATTATCGCTACATCCACGAATATTTGTAACGACCATTATTTAAGAATGCATTCGGTTGCTTTGTAGAAATTTTTCAAATATATATATGTACTTTTTTGTAAAATATTTTGCTTAAGACAATGATTATTGTAAGTTTAAAATTATAGAAACTTCACATTCACACTCTTCAAGATTACTTATGCAAATGTTGGATGAAGTTAAGAAATCTTATCTCGACTATATTATCCTCATGACTGCACTATAATAGGTGTTTATGGTCAAAATACTATTATGTGTATATAAAAATGCAGTAACATAACATGAATAATGCATGAAACAAAATTAAAACGTTAGAAAAAGGCTCCAAAATATCAAAAAAATGTCTATAGAATACAGGAAAGAAGTAACGCATTATCAAGTAAATTTAAGCTCATACAATTTGAAAAGTCTTGAAAATTTTTATATAAATTTTAATATTTTTACAAGTATATATTAATAATTATATAAATCGTTAATTGCATAAAAATTAAATAATTAAAATCAGGAATACTTAATCAAATATGAAGTTATGAAGTTAAAACAAGCCAAGAATTGTTTCCTTCTTAAGGAACAGAACTTTCGGAATTATTTATTTTTATTAATTTTGATTATCGCTAATCAATGAAATATTACTGAGAATAGTTCTTAAATCGAGTTTTCTTCTTTAAAACTAATCTTTGAAAATATATCAAAAC
Organism: Centruroides sculpturatus; assembly: GCF_000671375.1. Classification (NCBI taxonomy): domain Eukaryota; kingdom Metazoa; phylum Arthropoda; class Arachnida; order Scorpiones; family Buthidae; genus Centruroides; species Centruroides sculpturatus. The sequence goes on from NW_019384464.1 coordinate 328,815, forward strand.
CATACAGAATTAATCACGCATTAATTATATATATATAAAGTATGGTTAGTTTGGGAGAGATGCCTCAGGGGAGATATGTCTACTGTCTGAGTTGGGAGTAAAATATTAATTAGATTCCTCCTCATTCTTGTTATAATAAGGAAATATTCTTAGCACTACCAAGTTAATATTTTGCAATCAATTCAAAGGTTAAATATCTCGTTTCAGTGGTCATCTCATCCGAATTTATCCAACGACTTTCGGTTTCTGTTGATGAATTTTTAATTTTTAACACGAAAAATATTCATATTAAAAGAGCTTCTTTTATATAAAATTACGATTAATTATAAAATCAATCAATAAATTAAAGTTTCACGAAAATAACCTTATCTTTTTTTACAATAAGCTTGAATATTTCGCATTTCGAAAGATAGTGCTGTTTTGAAAACATTTTCAATAATAAAATACCCCCAAAAAATCATCAAAATGACTGTAAAAATATATTTTAACGGAATGAAATTGATTCAGTAGCTTTATTATGAATATTTCGTTACTTAATATGAAAAACATGCATTTTCTCAAGAAAAAAGAAAACATTTTCATAAAGATTCCAACAATTTATGAAGGTTGAAGTTTATGGTAGATTTCCTAGTAGGAAATCCGGAAATGTGTGTGCACTCTGGCTGATTCAATACGGTTTTAGAGGTCCAGACAACAGTGGGATATTCTAGAGATTCGCTCCACTAGCTTGAAACAAGGCAGTTTCCAATGGTACACGTATAATAGTAATGAGTAGATGTAGAGAATTTACAGAAATGAAACAAAAATTTAAATAAACAAAAAGAATAATTTATATACCAATAGTTAAAACTAAGACCCCCCAAAAAATAAAAATGTATACGTAACCTACATATATATAAATCCTAAAATCAAATTGAATCATAAGAAAACGCGTTACTCTTACTGAAAGATGTTTGTTTGTAAAATGCAAATACAGAACAGTTACGATAAGAAAGAGAGTGATTGAATTTTTACAGGAAAATCGAAACTGTTTCCGGAAAACTGAAACACACAAACTAGAATTTTAATTGAAAACAAAATAAAGCAAAAGAGTGAGTTGGGTACTGTACATACAAACCAATAAGGATAAGAGACCAAATTCAGAAATGGTTTTTTTTTTTATTTTTACTTTCACTCGATCGAAGATCACGCGATTGAGAAAGAGAAGAGAGAGAGAGAGAGAGATGCACAGCATCTTTCTAAGAAGAAAGAGGAAGAGAAAGAATATTAACTACTATAAATAAATCTCTTTTACGTTCTTAATAAATTAATACTCGCCAATATATTCTCCAATTCGTATCCGTTACTTTCTTTTATGTTTTTTGATCGATATTTTCGAAATTTGTGAAGAAAATTTTAGTTTCTAACAGTAAATTTTTATATAAAATGTTTCAATTCCCAAGTTGTTTTAATTTTATTATCATTTTAAAATTTTATTTGTATTATACGTAGATATAATTATATATTTACATTAAAATTTTAGATCTCCAATAAAAAGATAAAAAGTTGCATTTTAGAAAATTCTTATATACAAAATAAAGATCAAAATTAGAAAGATTGAAACGTTTTATATATTTATACAAGAATTTAAACTTAAATAATTGTATTTTTTAATAATTAAAAAGATCGAAATTTCTATTTTTTGAGTAAATAAAATAAAAAAAATTTATAAATTTTTAAATATATGAATATATACTAAAATTTGTAACATTTTAATTAAAAATGTCAATTTATTTTTTTTGTAATCAAGAAAAAATTTCTTAATTTTTTAAAATAATTAAATTAACAAATTTCAAGTTTTTTATAATTAAAATTTCAAAATTTTGCACTTTAAAAACATTAAAAGTGTCGAAAATTTTATATTCTTAATTATACAAGAAAAAATATCTGATTCCTTACTGTTCAAAATGTCAAAATATCAATTTTTCTATAATTAAAATATGTAAACACGTGAATTTATTTATAATTAAAAATTATCAATATTTGAGGTTTTTTTTCTTTTGTTTATAATTAAAAATGCATAAGAGAAACATTTCTCCTTTAAGCAGAAAACATATTATAAAACTATGGAAATGTTTGAGACATAAAAAAAGCAAACAAAGTAGAATAAAGAACACAATTTCTGCTTTTCTAAACTTATATGCAACAACTTAAGAAAAAGAAAGAATTCAATTTCAAACATGGAAGATCTTACATTCACTTAGAATTGAATATCTGGTAGCAGGACGGACTTATAAGTTTCAGATATTTTAAATATCACAATTATTTTTATCCTTCTAAACTCGACATGTAACATTCTAACTAATCCACAGAAAACTTTCTCTGTTTGTTTTCTTTCTTTTTACTTTAATTTGAATAGGGTTTTTTTTGCCACAAAAATCGATAAAACGTCTTTAAAAAAACCCTTTGCATTTTGTATCTACGAACGTGTATATAATAATGAAATTCGAGTTTTAAAAAACATCACCTAAACGTCTCCAACCAAAATTAATAATTAAAAATAATAATATAATATTATTTAATTCAATAAATGGCACAAAAACTGAGCTGTAAGAATAATTCTTAAACAGAAAATGTTGAACCTAAGCAAGATCAATGGAAACAACAGGTTAGGAAAAGTTTTCTTGCCCGAGCAATTATTAATAATATATTGCAACTTGACCAAATATTAATCTATCAAAAAACAGGTTAAATTATTAACATTATCGGCATATTTTCCGATTTTTTAAGTTATTGACAGATGTATCAGATAACGAGTAAACGAGCGATTATACTTTTGTATAAGGATAAGTGTTAAAATTCGTACACAGTATCATCCAGTTTATCGTCGTTGAGTCGATATATTTTGTATCCATAAAAGTTTTACAAGGAAGAAAATATATATATATATATAAAGCAAATAAACATGACGATAAAACTGACAGATAAACAAACCGAGATATTATTTATCTTTAAAGGACTTTAACGTGTTTTGTTTTTTGAAAGAGTTCTCTTCGGAATAATTTGGCTTTCGTACATTTCTCCGATACTTATTGAAGCTACAAACATGGTATGTGATGGTTAAAAAAATAAAATAAAATAAAATAAAAATGTGCAGCAAGTACTGTACGTAGCGGTGAAGCGTGGCAGGAGGCCAAGGAAATCTCGGGTGTGCCTTATCCCTTAAATCCTTCAGGAGGTAGCAATAAAAGTCCTTAGAGAGATCTGGAACTGTGCACTTTGACCCAAAGTGTCAAACTGGTAGGGATAAAGTGGATTTTCAGCACGCGAAAAGATATAGTTAAATTGTATGTTTTATACAGTATACAAAGGCGTCTCATATTAAAGGATTTACTTCAGAGATTTTTTTTTGTTCCAAAGGAATTATGAAAAAAGTGAATTCGAGTCGACGGTTATTGAAGAAAAATGCCAAAATCTAAGCGTTCTTTTAATAATTAAAAATTCGGGAGTATGCTTTTTATTATTAAGTATACCCAAATTTCTGAATTTTTAAATAAAATGCAAAAATATGAATTTTTTTTTCTTTAATCAATAGAGCTATAATTTTATACTTTTCAACTATAATAAATGCAAATTTATAATTAAATTAAAATTCACATAATTAACATTTTCGAAATTTATATTATTTTATCATTAAGAATGCCAAAATAGAATATTTGATTAATTAATAATATAAAAACCGCTAATATCTATGCTTTTACTTGTTTAATAAGCATATAACATTATTCTTGTAAGTTAAGTTTGAAACGATTTTGAGAGGAAAAAAAAGGAAATCTTTACAGAAAATCAACAGGATTTATTAATTTAAAATTTAGCACACAGTTAAAAAACAAAAGAAGGGGAAAAAAAGATTCGACATGCACGCATACTTTTCTAACACATAACATGACATATGTAATGGTCAGCACGGTAAAAAAAAATGATGATAATTTATTAGAAAAATATATATTTCTCGGATTAAAAAATTAAAAATTATTAATATCATATACCAAAATTAATTTAAAATCTAATTAAAATTTCTAGAGCATTTTTAAATTTTTAAAATTGCCTAACGAGCAGAATAATGAAGTGTAAATATTTTGGAACGACTATAATTTATCATATTATAATTAAGGGAAGATGTATAAAAATTCAAGTTTTACAATTTTGGATACGTTTATATTTTGTTTTTAATAGTTCTAGAGAGTCGTTTATAGTTCGAGAAGATATTAAATACACTAAACTAGCATCAATTTTACATTATACTGTAAGTAGGCTTGCATAGGTATAGTACAGTACTGTACAAGTTATTTAGATTTAATTTATATTAAAATGAAAGAAAGTAAGTGAAAATCTTAGTAATAATAAGTAAAACTTTCTGAATTTAAGAGTATACAGTGTTACATATTCGTTGAAGGAGGTAAGTACCGAAGTATTTTCCAATTAATCTGTAAAGTATATAGATAAAAAGGTGCGCAAAATATCCCAGACAACGGAAAAACTAAAAGCAAACATCTTCTCACAGTAAAAAAACTCATAATATGTGAATTTTTCCCTCAGTATATCATGTGAAATGATGTTTTCTATGAGGCATCACTCCAATTGCTGCAGAAAAACCTCGTAGAAAACTCAAAGAAATTCATAGTTTTTAGATTTATTTTTACAAAACTTCTTATAAGATAATAAAATTAAATTATGGCATTCAAAGTACCGCTAAAAATATATTTTATATATAAATTACATAGAACATCCTCCCGAATTCATTGTATCCGATGGAGTGCTTGAGACATAGAACACAAGTATATAGGCTTTCTACATTAAATAAACTAATTATGCGTAATAAGCTTTTTATAGGAATTTTTCATCGGCGAAGTATGGCAGAGTGACATTTTATAAGAGAAACTCATCGTAAGTTAGTATTAAAATTACATTTCTTTGATCTTGCAAGTATTGTTGCATGAAAGAGAATAGGTATATTATATACAGTATGTTCTTATATTGATATATGTATATATATATATAATTTAAAATAATGCATAGTATAGTCTATATAAGTAGTAGTTCCTAAGTAAACTAGTATCATTTAATTAAAATTTACATAACCCTTCAAATGTACGTCTGCCAAATTATGCTTTCGGAGGAAAATCTTCATAATAATTTATTTTAAAAAAAGATACCTCATTACTAAAAAAACGGCTTACTTTTCGAATAGATCTATGCAAATTTTTTCTCATTTTTTACATTCAAGGAAAAAAAATCGAGATCAACAATCATTTCAAATTTGATATAAATATCGACTGAAAGTTTGATTGAAATTCAATGTTTGTGAATATTTCATGGAAGAATTTCTGAATATTTCCACGAATCCTGAGGATTTCGTTAAAATATTCATCCACCGTCGACCTTCTTCACCAGTTTCGAATAAAAATCGAGATAATCTAAAGCGAATGATAAATCTCATCCAGATTAGAATAGAAAATATTTTCATGAGTTTACTATACATAAAATTTTCTAACATCTTTACGTGATCAATGTTCTAGGTTCTTTTTCTTAATTAAACTGCATTTATTTACAGAATCAACACAAGTTACTGTCATAATTCAGGTACTAGATTCAATGAATCGGAGATTGATATGTAATGTAAAGTAACAGGTAACCTACCACTAGTTTGAACAGAATCACGTGATTAAATGAAAAATAATAACGAATATGTTTGATTAAAAAGAGATTTAGGGGAGGTCGACCATAACACGTGACTGTAGATTTACATATCGCGTAGAATAACGTGATAGTAGATAAATGTAAACGCATGAAGTGCAGTCACGTAATTGGGAAAAAGAGTCATGTGAAGTAGTGACATCTATACGTAAGTAGAGAGCATTTGTTCCGCGTAAGAATTCACAAATTTAATTGAAAGATAGGTTAATTTTCTCGTTTTCAGATTCACTTTAATAATTTCCGATCTACCAATAAAGCTATTATTAAAAATCCAGTACTACTGTAGACAAGAACAATAAAATGTTCGAACACGGACAATCTAGAGAATGGCAATTAAGGCGTAATAACTGCAACCGCCGGCACAAGAAAGATTTTGTCTGGTAGGATTCGAGTAACGTGATCGAAGACTGCTTGATTAGTCGAAACAGCATCACGTGATCGATAAGAGTTAATTAGAGCCGAGTCATTTGATCGAGGGAAGATCTGACTACAAACTCTACCAGTTTTGTAGCGAACATTTGATATTTATTTTCTTAGCTTCCACGTTAAATAATATTTTCAAGTAAAGAGTAGATTGCTGTTAAAAATCTGACAGTGTCGAAGAGAATGCTGGAGGACGGATGAGACGGAGAATGACAATTAAGATGTAATAACTCAAACCACAGCGAAGAGAGAGAGAGAGTTATATTAGCTGGAATGGAGTCACGTGATCAAGGTAAGAAGTCGGAGATTCGCATATATTGTGCAGGAAAGATGATATTGCGACTAGACATGTGGCGGGCCGTGCTCGTGTTCTCGGCCATCAGACCGAAAGAGCGAGCGAGAGAGAGAGAGAGAGAAAGAGAGAGAGAGGCAAGAAACCCATCGGCTAATTTCTGACGACCCCGTTTCGTCCCACCCACTCAGCCGTCATCCTAATCTCGTTGGTGCAGACACCGTTTCGCTAAGGTGCACGCACGCTTCCTATCTCGACCATCCCCCTTCCGACCCTCCCGGGCGGCCGTTTCTCGCCGGAGATTGATGGCAGCTAGATGAAACCACCGGCTTCTAAGACGCTCGACCGTCTCTTGGGGCTCCGTGTCACTGCCGAGACGGCCATCAATTTTCTCGCTACGGGAGGACAGTCTCCAAGAGCCACCGAGCCGTCCTCTTCCCGGCGACTTCTCCCGCTGATCTTACTCGGATGCGCACCGCGTCTGTCGTCCGCAAGTCTGTCGCGCTTAAGGGGGCGTTTAAACAGCGCGTGTCCTCGATACAAACAATGCCAGGTGAGCGAGGAACGTCCGGTTACCATTTATATGTCCCCTCGTAAAGCGTGTGTCTCTGCTCCTTTCCGTTTACTAGTAGCGAGGCAATACAGGGGTCTACGACAAATTAAACTTCGTAATTTGGATATCTCAGATGAGAAAATAAGTTCCGAAAGTTAATTTTAATAAATATTCCCTTAGTTTACTTAGTATAGTTCAGTATTTTCGTTTACCAAGCTTTTATTCTCGTCGAAACAATAATGATCGTAAGCTCATACCTGGGGCAGGAGCACGGATGATTACAAGCTCTTACCTGGATCAGAATTCTTACTTAAACCAGGAGCTTCGACCATACATTTTAAAGAAACAATTCAAATTAGCAAAGCTGCTAATTTAACAAAGAAAGCAGTTGATTAACGGACGAATCATAGAATTAATAACCTGCAGTTAGAAATGATTAAGAGATCTTACTTAAAAAAGGGTTATAGATAAGATTTTTATTCGAAACACTTCGAACTAATTAAACTTTAAAATTCTACTAATTTAAGCAAGAAAAATATAGACTCCAAGCATTATTTGGTAACGTATCTCTCCGTTCATTATCCTCAAATCGCCCCATACACTAGTCCCTAACAAATTAAACTAAAGTGCTCTAATAGCAGTGCGCCTAACAAATTAAACTTCATAATTCGGCAACCTTAGAGGGGGAGAGAGTACAAGCTTAGTCAGTGGCGTGTCGAGAATAGGCTCGATGGCAGCATACCCGACTCGCGCGGTTGGTTTAATTGTATTTATGTGATTTAATCGGGTTTCTTGCGTGTCCAGACAGCCAGACGGGTGTATATACTTTCTATTAAAGCAGTCAAACCGAACCGCGAGCCGTTGGCAATCTTGCCTTGCAATTATATCCGAACGTATCGATCGAGGTTGTAAATAAGAGAAGAAACATTGGGAATTCGCAGGCAGTAGAGAGCTCGCTTATGACTCTGTTCTACATCCAACAGAATTTTTGGGACGTGGAACAAGAAGAGAATACAACACGCTATCGACTAATGCCACCATCTCAAGTTGAATTAGAATGGCCTTTTTAAACAGCACGAAGTAAAAAGAAAAAATGCCTGGGAGTAATTTGCGCTCTACTCCCACGCTTCCTCGTTCAGGCGGAGAGCTTTCTGTTCACGAATTCGACTTTGGGACGACGAAGAGTCGCAACCCAATGCCAAATTGTAGTCTAGGCACGATACGTCAGATGTTTGGAGATGCCGCCAGAGGAATGGAGGATGGGGTTGCGGCCATTTAAGCGCTGTTTCCGTCATACGATATCGGGTATCTTACACCTTTGGCTGCAAATTTTCTGTGCCGTTAATAATAAAAGCGTTTTCCATTTTAAACATGGCGGATGGGCTTCTAACAATGCAATGAAAGAGAATTTAAATGGCTACATATACATTTTAAAGCTAATCTATTTCTTTAAAAAACCCTTTAAATTTCTAATGACACGTTACGTTAGTTGTACATTTAAAACACTTTATAACTATAAAAATTGTCGAATAATTAAATAATTTTTCTTGCATAAATTATAGATGATAATGATGGTTATAAATAACGCGCTGTTTTATTTGTCTGTTTTTTATTCTACATTTATCATTTGTTTAATCATGCATGCTTCCATTTTTTGATAAATAATCAGGGATAAAAAATTAAAACGTGTTGCCAACTATTTCCTCCCACTACTAAACTTACTACTAAATATTTCCCGAATGCCAGATTATTATTTAACTTTTCTTCACTTCAGCGAATTTAACTATTTCTATCAGTTTTATTTTTAATAAATCCTTTCAGATACCACAAGAAAATTATTTTTTAAATGTTCATTTTTAAAATTATTATTTTAGTTTTTAAACTCATGTCATCATCATATTTTTAAACTTCAGGAGAATTTAAAAATTAAAAACAGAAATATACGTCAGTTTCTTTAAAATATAAACCGCCATTTCTGCTACTTGTTTCATTAATGACGTAACATAATTCCAACTTGGCCTATTTACTCCGAATGCACGTTCGGAAAACAATAGCAAGAGTTTTTCACGAGACTCTACTCAATCACTTTTTACGTAGTCTGGCTTGCATTGTATCAACACGGCGCACTCTTCTTTTTTTTCCCTCCCCCTGCTGAAGCAACAAAAAGGTAATCACTTTTTAATTAGGTTTCTTTAGGCATTCCTCTTTGTTTGATAAATCACTCGGGATTATTCAACATTAAAAGGTGTTGCCAAGCCCTTTCCCCCACGCACCACTATACTTACTACTAAGTACCTCCGTTTGCCGGAATATTATTTAACTTTCTTACTCGATAGTAAATTTAATTTTCGATACGATTGTTTAATTAATGAAAAAAATACAATTAAAAACCTATAAGTAAAATTTGAAATACACGAAATAAACAAAATTAATTAAAATATTTACAGTTTTTTAACTAGATATTAAAACATCTCGTTGTAGTTTGCTCGTGTTCCGCAACTCTAGAAACTGTTTCTACATCTATAACAGCATTCCGTTATTTACTAAGCGTGTTTTCCGATTCTCTAGACCATCCAGAAATATCAACTCAATCTATAAATCTGTTTATCGGAATTTCGACAACTGTTTTCGCTTATGCAAAATTCCTCTTTTGAAACAATCCCAGCTACTAAGCTCCGATAGGAAAAGTTTATACAACTTAAAAAATTTTTCTTAAAGAGATTTACTATGATAAAACTTTAATATTCCCTATATTTTCAGATAATTTGGCTATTTATCTATATAAATATTTTCCCTCTTTTTCTTTAAAGCATAATTGTCAGCCTGAGAACCTTCTTAAAATATATAAATAATCCAAAAGTAAACTATGTAATAATCTCTCGACAAATAGGAGAATAAAAGCGATTATCAGAAATAAATTAATAAGAAAAAGCGAAGGATTTCTTAAACTTTATTCAGGTGTAAAGTCGAGGATAATAAAGTGCACAATTTTTTTCCTTTTTTTTTATTTCTTCTTCTTTCTTCCATTCAGGTGTGGCCTTAAACGAAGTTTATCTTATAACTTGCAGAGGACTAACAAGATTTGCGATTCGCTTGACATTTTAAGCCAATTACAATGAACGATGCTTTCATATTATGGAAAGACTATTTTCTAGATTTTTACATAAAGTTATCCAATAATAAATTCAACACTCTTTACTAATGAGATATCTTTACAAAGCGTTTTCGGAAATATTCTCTCCCTCTGAGATTGTAAAATTGATAGAAATGCTCAAGGGGAAATGAGCAAAGTTGCTTTTCCTATTTCGTCTCCCAGTTTTTTTTTCTACTTTCTAGTTAAGTAAATGCATTTTATATATAACGAACCAAGATAAAAGATATTTAAAAGAGACGAAATATTATAAAACAATAAATAATTTCGAATATTTCAGAGTTTTAACGGTTTAGTATCTCAAGTTAATCAATTATTCTCGCATAAAAATGAATAAATTATCGACAACCGATGAATATTCTTTTATAAATGTTTTAAAACTCAAAACTTAAACTAATTTTGGAATTTTTTTACTAATAAATTGATCTTTCTTTCTTTATGCAGACTTACATTAAAGTGCAAATTAGTTTTCTTATAAGAACGATTATCATCATCAATTCTTATACTTTTCTAATTGAAGCAATCGCATTACGCCATACTACGTCGCGCGTACCAATTATATAGTTTGGGGTAACTAATAATTTGTTATATTGATCTGTTAATATACGATACTGTTTAAATTTAAAATTTATATCTAAAAGTAAACAGTATTCGCATTAGCTTTATGGATACGTATCTATAAAGTCTTCATAATCTGTTTTACATTAATTTCTGATAGTCTGGATCATGTTGCATCGTTCGCGCATATTCACTTATATTTTAAATTTTTTGTTTTAACATGCTATCTATTTAAGCTAGCAATATATACATTTCACAAATAAATAATATATAGATTTATATTATTGAAGGCTTTACGTTGTACTATACACTACATAGTAAATGAACTCGCATCAACAATTTCCAAGCAGACAACATACAATTTAACTGTCAAATGTAAGATTTTCGTAACTTTTTAAAATTATTATAAAAACATTTATTTTAAAAGAAATTAAACTTGTACTTCGTTAGCTTAAAACTTTCTTTAGTCCTTTTCTAATAGGAATTCGAATAAAACATTATGGAAAAATTACCATTAATTTACGAAGTTCGACAACACGGAACCAATTTTAAGAATTAATATATGTTAGTAGGATTAAAAATTGATCAAAGTCGCGATATTTGATCATCAAACTTACGATAATCGAAAGGAACAAGAAGAAAAAGCTAACGAAGTACAGTACAGTATATCGTTCGGCATCTCGGTACGAGGCACCAAATTTGCAATTCAAATCCGTATCAGGCAACCGATTAACAGAAGCTGATCGGAATTTTTTTCCCTCTTTTATATTTTCCTCTTCTGCAGAATAATTCTTTTATAACTTTGATATAATTTTATGTCGCATTAAGAATTAAATCGAGTTTAACGACCTTCTTTTAAAGAAACCTCCAACCGGATTTTGATTTAATTCGATTCCTCCTCCAGCCATTACCCCCTTAACGTGTTTAAACTCTATCATCATTATAAATAGTTAGCACGAAAGTTGAGTTTGCCGAAAGCGATATAGAAGAATATATTCTAAGATGCGTTCTTCACTTTGGTTCGTTTCTGGAGTGTAAAAAAATAAAAAGAAACTTGTCGAATATAAAAACTTGGCTTAATCAGAATTCAGATATTGAGTTTAACAAGGGGAGCAGGCGTGTTCTTATACTAAAATTTCAATTTGTCAGAAGATAATTTTATATTCGTCGTGCTTTTGCTTTCCCTTGTAGCATTCTATAAACATGCCATTGAATAACAAAACGTCATCGCTCAACTCACCAATCGAATAAGGAAAAAAGAAAGATCAGTACTGGCGTTTACGCGAACTGACGCAGCTGGTATTTCCGACCAGCTTCCGGATGACCAGTTTTTCTACCTTCCACATACACCATAAATATCTTTTCTGCTGAAGAAAATAGAAAAATTTCACACCACGGGTTTCCACTAGCATCCTCCCATTGGCGATACCTGAGTCCAGATGTGTCGATTCTGAATAGCGTGTTTGTGTTGGCGATATTTCAATATATAAAGGTATATATCGGTTGAGAGTGAAAAAGTTTGGTAGGAAATTTTTCTATGATTTGCACCTAGATGTCCAGATTATTATTACTGTAAAACTTTATATTGATTTATAGTCGAGGCGGTTGGGAAAAATAGTAAATAAATAAAACTGGAGGTCTATGAGAGAGTGATTCATTACTGACCCAGAGCATCTGCAACGTTTCAACTTTTTATAATATAGAAATAATTAATATTTCTTGCTTTTACTATGTAATTTTCTATTATTTTTACTCTTTCTATAAAGCACGGAATATAGAAGAATGTTTTTTTTTCCGTTAAAAAAATTGTCAAAATTTCAACCGGAATTTCTTGAGATGTCACGAAATCAATTTCTCTAGTTTTGAAACATTGTCTAATGTCTATCTGTTTGTCTATCAGTATTTATAGTAGCTTTGTGTGTTCTTATGAACAATTTTACGCTAATTTTTTAAACTAGGAAAAAAAACAGCTTTAACATAGAGAAAAGGTCACGCTACTTTTTCTGTATTTTATTGTAATTAATTATTTTTAGCGATAATGTAATTAATATTCACAACGTTTCAAACAGAAAATAAAACCGATTAAAACTTTAAATCAACGCAACGCGACTACGCGTAGGTGTAAATATAACAGAGAATATATGGTGCAGTCATCGTATGCTTTTTTTTTTTTAAGAAACAAATTTACGTTGATTTTTCTTCCGATTCAACTCCCAAAACAAGAAAATAGTTGCAAACAGTGGAATATTAGAATAAGACACTACCTGATTTTTTCGCAAGTTACTGATATATTCTCCAAGTAGAATTGAAAATTCCAGAAACTTTTTTCGTTTTTTTATCATCATAAGTGAAGATCTTTCTTTTTTATATCGAATCAAAAATCATTGTAGATGCGGCAAAGATCGATAATTTAAAAAACAGTACATGCCTCAGTTTGTAACTGGGAATGAGTTGTTTGCCTTAGTTCTCGAACCAATTAACTACGGCAGCAGAGGCTCTAGTCAGATTGTGTTGAATTGAATTAAATGGGACAGCGATCATTTCCTTAGCAGTCTGGCAACACCGCTGATTTGCATCCATATGGAACGTAAGCTGCCCCAGTGGAGGATAGGGCGAGATAGAACCCTTTCTGGTATCACTCCTTCCGTCGTTTAATCTCGCCGTCGTAAGGTGTGCTCCGAGGGGGAGAGTGAGGGGAGGAAGGAATGGAAAAGACGGAACCGGAAATCCTGTCTGCGTGTCTCGAAGCTCGTTCTCCATCTCTTTCCGCAATCCGATCAGACGGAAATTTTCGCGGAAATACGTGAGATACGAACGACGCCGCAGATTTCCGCTTAATTCAAGGTGGTGTGCCCAAAGCCCCGTCTTTACTCTTATATATATTTTTTTCTTTATGTTTGTGCATATCTTCGCCTAATTCTACTATAACGAAGGGAAAAAAAAGAAGAGAAACGTGCGCCTTCCTAAATATTCTCACTCCATTGGATGAAACAGAATGGAAGGGTTATCTTTCAAATCATCTTAAAGTAGAATATTTAAACAGTTTGCCATTTAATTTAAATAAATATATTCTGCACGGAGCCAGATCAATTTTTTTGCTGTTTTCCTACGAGGAATTTATCAGTTAGTGGCTCGTATAATGCAATGGAACAGACATAAGTGATGAAAAATTCGAAACAGAATTAATTATATGTATATTTACAACCAAGGGATCTAAGTGAAGCATATATTAAGAAGATTTGAAGGAAATAAACAATAGTTTATTAAGACAGAATCAATATTGAGAAAATTTAAAGAAACGTTAGCAATTTCAAGATTTTCTTTTTATACCAATGTGGTTTCTCTGGATAATCCGACAAAAAATAACAATTTCTTATTATTTACAGCTTTTTATATACTGTATACAGTTTATTTGTGTGTACGCTGTTAGATTGTATAGAAAAAACTTTATCGTTTGTGTGATAGATTTAGCATCACGAGAATATATGAAACTGCAAAAGCAATTTTCGTGATATTTACAGATTTTATATACATAGAAACATACACATACGATTTAGCTACTTTAACTGTATAAAAAAAATCTAAAAAGCCACAAATTACAAAGCTTAAAATAAAATTTAAGGAATAATTCAGCAACATTAACAGTTTTATATCAAACTGAATTATGTAATGATTTATAACTATTCCAAATAGGATGGAAATTGCAACTAATCAAATTTAAAATAATTCTGATATCTGCATCATAAAATACTGTAAAACTTACTTTTTTGTACAAAGTTTTATAATTTGTGTCGTTCAAAATGGAGAAACATTAGAAAAATTTTAGAAAGTAGTTGTGTCATCTCGCTCGTTAAAAACAGATTTTTGTAAAACTTTAAAGGAAATCTTGCAACTAGTACTTTAAAAAATTTAAAAGAATATTTTGTATTTAAAATATTTCTCGATTAGAAATATTGGTTACGTAGTAGACTACTTATTCCTTAAGGCAATTAGTGTGGACTAATTACTGTTTATCCTCTATTGAAAACGAGAAGGCATAAAAATTTTCTATCGCTTGACAAAACAATAAGCGATAATTGGCTACTACATTTAGGAAGCAATAAAAAGAAGACCAAATCAGCGTGAATGTGCGTCATTTACATGTTTAATAACAACTTTAATAAAAGCAAATGCCTTATAAAAACGTGAAACGTCGATGTTCCATAATCTAACGATTTGACTTTTGCTAACCGATTTCTCTTAAGATTAATGAGTTACAATTACTCCTCCGACAATAAGAATATTTTCTCAATTTTTTTAAAAATGTTTCGAAAATTATACTAATTGAGGCATATTCAGAAAATTAGGAAAGAAAATATTTCAATGGAAGAGATAAGAAAAGTGATTAAACTTTTGGTATCTCATCCATAAAATAGAATAATATGCAGTTTTCAACTTCTCCAAGAATTCGTATTTCTTTTATAAACTGTACAGCTAAGAAAAAAGGTTTATTCTATGAAATATATTCAAATCACATAGATATATCCATAGATACAGTTGCATACACTATAAGGATCATCGTAAAGAGTGAGCTTTAAAGAAATCGAGAAGCCTAAAGGAAACATTTGCAATTTTTATATAAGAATTTGCATCTTTCACATTTTAAACTAAAATTTAAAACTTATTTACTGCTATTATTTACAAGAAATAACTATTTAATTGATGTTAAGATTGTGTTTTTCATGAAAACTATTCAATACATAAAACTAAGACAGTCATGACCGTGATTTTTCACTAAGCTTTGATCAAAATGAGTAACTTTCATTACGGTAAACGAGAAATAAAGTAATAGTAAATTAGAAAATCTTATTAATTTATATAAATATAATGCCTGAAGCTTAATTATAATAATGCTTTGCTGTATCACTTCACAAAGTATACTTTTTCTATTTTCTTTCAATTCTACAAACTTTGATCGATTCTTTTACGTTTCTACTTTTAAAATTTTTAAAATCTGCCTCGAGATAATGTTTTAAAATTCTTATTTAATTCACTTAAAACATCCAACGTACGTTTAAGTGGCTGGAAAAAATCATTCTCTTTTACTAAATTATCATTTAAGTATAACAATTAAAACATTAATTTCTCAATTTTTAATTATAAACAAAGCACTTCGATGGTTTAAAAAATTTAAAATAATTTCGTGTTAGATTTAATTTATTCTATATCCATTAATAAATTTTATAAATCAACTTAAAATATCTTCCGCTAACACGATGCCGGTTGATTAGATAAACTGCGATTAGTCGAAGTTTTAGTTTCAAATAATTATAAAATTAAATTTACTTTTTTTTCATTAATCGAGTGTTGAAAAAAAAGAAGTCAAGGAAACTCTCTTAATGTCATCGAGTTAAACAGATGAGAAGATGAAAAAAACGATGAAAGATGGGATTACAGCAGACTAACACGAACAGGAGACAAAAAGTTTTAAATGACAATATTTTTAATATTTTCTTTAATTTATTTATTACGTTTGCTTCCAGTTTTTAATCAAACTTTGATAAAGCGCTTTAAATTAATACGATTGCAAGGTTTTACATATTTCGTTTCTGTAATTATACTGATGAATTTAATCACCTCCGCGTCGTAACGATAAACTAAGATATCGTGATTTTCTACGTAACAATTTAAAATTTCGGTTTAAAATCTGGATTAAAATATTATATTAGTTTTTTAAATTCAATGAATTTTCTGAGAACTATTTAATTTTGTATTTACTTAATACAGAACCGGATTCAGGTAAAAGCTATGTAAGCTGTAGCTTAGGGTCTCACGTTAGGAGGGACCTAGTTCTATTCTCAAACATAGTTTTTATACATTATCTATTATTATTTGGTGTAAGAGAGGAACCTTTGCATGTTGTAGGGCGCCCACAAGTTAAATGCGGCTCTGATTTAACAGGTGAATTTGAACACTACTTTTAAATCACTGATTACAACTTAACAATCCATATGTTAATGAGTGTATAACTTAGCTATTTAAATTTAAGCATAATTTAATTATTCATTACATTGATAAAAGTTTTGCCATATAGATTCAAATAACTGATTATGAACTATCTTTACTAGTCAAATATCAGTAGCAAGATATTAGTTATTAATTAAAGATATTAACATTTAAGTCCCAGAATATTCAGATTTAACTTTATTTGGGTAGTTGTTTAAGCCTTAAAATAATTAAATAGTTAAATATTCAGCATTTACTGTAATTTAAATTTATAACTACGCTTTTCTATTAGGTTACTAATAAATATCAGTAACCAATTAGAATTTATTGACTAAAAATAAGTATTCAGACCTTAATTATTGGTTTCAATTGTATTAAACTTTACATGGTTATCATCAGTTTCTGCTCCTTATTAGAAAATGAAACGAATCATTCATCAACTTATGGGAATCTGCATCAGATTTTAACAAAATTTTATATAAAAAATTGAATTTAATCGCAATATTTTTATTATCGAGGTTTTATTAGCATTTCTAAGACAAATAAACACTTCTAACAACGTGTTACCTATTAACAGAGAAAACGTGATGAAGGAGTTATCCAGTAACCCTTTACAGAACAGTCAATTCCCAGAGATAGAAACTAGCTGTCATGGGAAAGGAAACAACAAACAAGAAATATATTAAAATGTATGTTTACATATGATGGTGAGTAAAACAAGAGAAGAAATCATTTGATCTTTCGGTTCTTTTAACTAATTACGCTTCAATGGATGTCGTTCGGCTTAAGCCTACTTCCGTTCTAATCTGTGGACTCCGGATTACCTATCATCCATTGACTCAATGTTTGTTTTGTAATCGCCGGAAGGAAAAGACTTAAAGCCAAAACAAAGTTTTGTGAGTAAAGTGAATACCACGCTGGTTGGTCGGTTGGGTTTTTCAATGAACTTGCATCAAAAGCTGATTCCAGAAATGAATCTCTTCCGAACTGAAGGAAGAGAAGAAATTGATTTCCTCCCACCTACACCATCAATTTTTGAAAAATTAACAAATTTCCTCTAGTAATAAATTCTTGAATTAACCTCGAATTTTAGGAATTGATGAAATTCCGAACAACAAACTACTGAGAAGTTGATCTGTATCGGCACGAAAATAATTTAATCTGAAATATCAGCATATGTTAGTGGGAATTTTGAACATTAAACAAAATAAAATTTTTTCAATATATATGTTTATAAAATAGAAATTATTACTTTCAGAAGTATGCTCTCATAATTAAGGGTCTATCTTACTTGCAGCTTATAACCCGAACCGTGTAATAAATTCGAGCTTAACATCTCTTCTGATCACTCCTAATCATCATCTAAAGTCGCATTAACATCCGATAATACTCTATAAGTTCGCCAGATTTGTTGAAACGACTTCTGTAGTATCAGATCATATAACTTCTGAATTTAAACATACCGCCTACATTAACAAACATTGGAATCAAAGTGTAGTGTAGTAGATTCAGTTAATGGTCGAATCTGTTTTCTTCGATATTTATTCAACAAGAAGACTATAATTTTGTGAATTAATCAAGGCATTTATTATGTGAATCTTTTCTTCCATGCTTCAAGAAATAAGAGGAATAGAGCATTTCCATCTGCAACAAATTTAGTCGTACGTTGTAAGGAAAAGAAAGGATTGACTCCCGATCCAGCGAAGCATGAATTACGATCCCCCGCCCGCAAATGCTATAAAAGTTCCCCTTCACCCAATGCAACGCATCTACTCACCGTTATATCTCATATAGGAAGCCACAACCTGTACTCAGACTCGCTGCCGGCTCCGATTTCGCCAGGGATCGATTAGTTACTATAGCGAAGAAACAATAGCATTTGGGTTGCCATAGTGATTGCGCTAGATTTTCCCCTTCTTCCTCCCCCGAAGAATAGAAGAATGGAGGGATAGAACCCAATCGCTCCCGTGGGTCTATTCCGTTCCATCCTATGCACCAGCACTGACGTAGATGTCTAATTGTAAATAGGAATGATCGGAGAGGGGATGATAGAATATGATTTTTTTTCTTCCATCCTCGCATAGAAAATTAATGAACGACCCCTTATAGAACATAAAATTAATAATAGCCACTTTGTTTCTTTAGTATTGCTCAACATGTTTCTCCGCGTACTGTTTAAAACTATTTAACTGAATCAGTCTGACATGTTACGCTTCAATAAAAATTTTCGTTGTAACTATCCATAACTATAGTGACTACTCATATATAATTGCCATAATTATCAATATTAGGTTTGTTACCTTTATCCGATGGAAATTAAGTTAGAAAAATTTACGATTTATAAAAAATAAATTTCGAATATCTAATTTATTCCTCATTATATAGTCTAAATTATACAGAAATCATTAAATAGAAATATTTACATATCAAAGTTATACAATATGATACGGATTACAATCTACTTCTTTAAAAAAACTGTTTACATACACATACACTATACAGTATGTGTATTAGATATAAACGAAGATAAACTTTTAACGAATATAACGATAGATTATTATTAGGGACTAATTTAAGTAAAAAACGTTTCTTTGAATATAGATGGCTTGCTAGAATTTAAGTAACATATGACACCGAATTAAATGATTTAAATGATCATTATGATTGTCTTACCTGCAATTCAAAAACTGATTTACCTGCTTAAAGAACTAGAAAACGAATAAAATAAGCACTCTGCGTAAATTTGTTTACTCTTAATTATTAATAATTATCATTAAGAATAATTATTTGCACCGAATCGTCTTTAAACTATATTTCAAATAACGTCTTCAAAAAAAGTAAAGATTTGCACGTTTCATAGGTTCAATTTGTTTAATTTTCTTTCCTGTATCATCTCTAACTTGTTTTTGTATTCATCAACGATTCAGTCTGCATATCTAACGGATGCGATCATCAATATTTTCAAATTAATTTTTCACGTTAATTATATATCACGTTTAATAAATTTTCATCAATCTTCAAGCTCTAGAATTCATTAACTATAGTTAGCTAAATCATCCGACGGTAGAAAAACAAAGAAAAATGTCACTTCTAAAATATCAAATTCAAATGAATCGATATGGTAATGTTTAAACAGTTTCTATCTCAAAAATTTAGCTTAAATATAGGACCTAGACGGTGTCAATGTTCGAGGTAACACTTTCGATTTTGGCAGCCTACACTCGCGCTCCCTTTAGTATTTTTCTTTATTGATTTTAAAAACTTTTTTTTGGGTATTTATAACAGGAAGCGATAAAATTTGGTGTTTCTTAATCTCGGGACCAGACTCTCGTCGCCACAGACAGGAAGTAGAAATTCGCATTTCGGTTTAAAAGGAAGGAGTGTTGTCTCCCAATGTCATTTGTCAGCCAATTTGTCATCCATCGATCTATCTGTCAGGATCTCATTAAGCGGAACCGAGGGAAAAAATGCATGTGTTTTTTTCTCCTTCCAAGTCGGAATAATAGACAAAAATTCTCATTTTAAAAATTATTCTTTGGAGTTTCGAGGTAATGTTTAGTTGCCAATCCCTACTGCAGTAGCTGCTAACTGCGAAAAGTATATCCCGAGGTAATTTACGAATGGTTTAATTTTAAAATTCAAATTTTAAAAGAACACTTTTCTTAATAAAATAAAAGAACCCGAACGGGTTTAATAGAATAAAGAAAGAAGGAAGAAAGAGAGAGAGAGATATTTGTTCTATTTATTTAGATACGGATATTTATAAAATGCGAATTTTTTTCTCCTTTTCTTACCTTCCAAGTTTCATAAAGAAATAAAATTTTAAAGATATTTAAAAGTTAAATTTATAATAAATTTATTAAAGATGTATCATTTTAAGATGAAAAATGTCAACTTCATATCCGAAATTGTCGTTTCGTTATTTATTTAAACTGATTCTGCGTTCCTTTGTTTACATGTAGAGAGTAAACAGAATCTAACGAATATATCATTTAAACAAGTAGTTAAAATACAAAGTCGAAACGAAATTTCGATTTTTGTTTGATAGCGATCTGGTAACTAAGAATGCGATTTCCGTAAAAGTAGTTAGAATGCACAGTTGATGAATATGGAAGAGAGAAATACTGTTTTAAGTAAAGACATTCGCCATGTGGAGCCATTCCCACGTAAAGCAGATTGAACCTCGAAAAGCATTCTGTAAATGTTTGCAAGTAATCTTCGCTGTAACGGCGACATCCACGAAGGACTAATATCACGGAAAAATATTCTTCATTTGTCATATTAATGAAATGGTAAAGAATAGAGAGTATAGGCAAGCACACGCTCCATATCCGTATCAGCTGCTTTATATACAGAAATGTTTAACTGGCTTTAACTTGATTATCATCGTGCTCCGAATAAAGCCAAAAATTAAACAATAAATCCGGCAATTGATGCCAATATTCAGTTAAAAATTCGCATTTTTTTGCCCGTGTAAGCATTTTCTATAAGAGGGATATATAAAGCAACGCATGAAGTTCAAAATGCTAGAGGCTACTTGTATCCCAGCAGCAATTTATCATTTTCAAAGAGGAAGTTAATTTAAGTTAGCAGATAAAAAATATATATTACAAGAAAAAGAAAAATCATAAAATTATTTATTATCCGTAATATTAATGAAATGGAAAATAGAAGATGGAAAATTACATGTTGTGTTTGAATAGAGAAATGCTTAACTGTGATGATCACTATGTTCTGCATAAAATCGATATTATACAATAAACGAAACCATCGATATCAATATTAAAATAGCAATGAAAATAATCAAATCTGAACACAAAATCAAACGTATACAACGGCAAACTTAAACATAATTACTGACACTAATATTCACCGAACGGTAAAATAAATACACTTTAGCACTTTATATAAGGAAGCAATCACGGATAAAAATCAAGTAGTTAATTAATCCAAAATGTTTGTGGGTAGTTATATCGCAAGAAGAATTTATCATCTTCAAAAAACAAGTAAAGTTAAATTGCTTCAAATTACAAAAACTCGCAAAAATATTCTTCATTATTAATAAAATAATAAAATCGACAAATCTATACAATTTCCGTATTCTAATAGAATAATGTTTAACCAAATAATTATCATCATATTCACGATAAAGCGGAGAATATATAATAAATCTATTACACTATATAGACGTGATATCTATGTTATGATATCTATATAGACTAACTCTATCAAATTCCTGTAAGCATTATTATAAGAAGAAACCTTTAAAAATACGAAAATCAAGCAGACATAAGCTCCAAAATGCCAACGGTTGCATCTATCCCAAGAGAAATTTATTCCCATTTGGAAATTTATCATTTCAAAGGGGAGAAGTTAATTTCAGCTTAGTAGATAGAAAAATATATGCCACGAGGAAGAGAAAATCACGGAAAAACATTTATTTATCATATTAATGAAAAATATAAAGAATAGGAAAGCTTCTGCTCGGATATAGAAATATTTAACTGGATCTAATTCGATAATTCGAATAATAATCATTTTTAGAACAGAGCAAAAAGTGAAAAATAAGATCTAAATGCTGCATTTGATATCGATATTCAGCAAGCGATTAAAAAGAAAAATCACAATTCTTTTTTTATTCCAGTAAGCGCTTCCAATAAGAAGAATCAGTAAAGCAGAGCATGAAAATCAAGCAGTCACGAAATCCAAAATGCCCACGGCTACTTGTATCCCAGGAGCAATTTATCATTTCCAAAGGGGGAGTTAATTTAAGCTAGTAGGTAGGATAGGGAAAAAAAAAGAAGGGGAAAAAAAGTATGCCACGAGGAAGAGAAACCCGGCAAGAACGATAGCTAACATTTTGCCAGGTAGGTCCGAGATAAGGGGGATAGAAAATTTACAACCGGCGCGGCTGATTAGATATTCAGAGTGAGACTCGAGAAGTTGGAGGAGGGATGATTCTCTCTCCCTTACCAATATTCCATCTCCGAAATGAGATGCTCACGTATTAAACCGACTGCCTGAACTCCGCCGAGGCACACATGTATAAAGAAGGGGGAAAAAAAGGCTGGAAACAGGCGACTTGGCTACAGGAGATCGGTCACGTGTCTGGTAATTGACGAGCGCGCGCTCGACTCGGATTTACGGTCGGAAGAAGGACGGGCAAATTGACGACCCGTCGTCTAGACCCCCGCCCGGCAGTCAGACCGGAAGAGCCCCCGGCGAGTTAGTTAATCTAGGACCGGCAACAGTGATAAGACACTCTCCCCCTCTCCCTCTCTCACGGCTAGATGGAATTAATCCTAGTCGTTGTCCCGTTGCCATAGTTACGGATGTTGTAGAGCGGGAAGCTGATGAAAGGCTAGATGCGGGACTAGCTAGATACGTTCAGTAACGGTGCGATCTTGATGAATTTAAAGACGACACTACTAAGTACCGCCCGGAATATGGCCACAGATCCTATAGAGGCAGGGAGTAAATGCGACTTAGAAATGGCTTCCTAGTTTAAAATCGAAATTCGAGGTAGCCTGACGTCTAATCTAATAGAATCTTTAAATTGATTAGGAATGATCTATAGGAGTTAGAGCGATCTAACATATTATAGTTCAGATTGCTCTCAATAATATAGGTTCATAACCCCAAAACTTATTTTAAAATTATTGATCTATAATTTTGCTGAATATTCAACATTTAAATTCCAATCTTATGTTTTTATCTACGATAAATCATAATTCTAACAAATAGATTATTTTAAACTGCTGATTCTTAATTTTATAACAGAATTAAACCTGTTTCATAATTTTAGAACAAATTCAAATCTACTATTCCTATAGTAAACTCATTCAGTAATTTAAAATAAAAGTTTTATAAAATATTCAAAATTTAGTTATAAAATTGTAAGATATGTCCATTCCAGAAGGGTATTCAAAACTCGAGCTCAATTTCACATATTATCCAAACAAAATTGTTGATTCGTAATTCTATGTATCGTATAAACAAACAAAAAAATGCCTTAATGAAATTTAAATCAAATTAAATAGTGCGAGTATTACCAAGTCATCTTCAAATACTACAGATCTTCACTATTTGAGAATGGGCTATTGTCTCGAAAGCATTAATACTCGTACCATTTAATTTGGTTTAAACTCCATTAAAGCATTTTTAAATTTTGTTCATAAGAATGGAGTATTTTCAAAATTAATCATAAAATATGCCAAAATATCAGAACTTTAAATTTTGAATAAGAATCATGAATATAATTAAATTTATATTTACGATTTCCATTCAAAATTTGGTCTCCTGAGGCTATCTCATATTTTAACTCCTGATGCTACAGAATATTTAACGATTTAAATTCCTAGATCTAAAACATATCCGAAATATTACTTAGTAAATTAAAAATATATTAAAGATTAGACTCCAATGTTAAGCGTAATCGAAATTTAGATTCAATATTACACTTTATTAAACATTTAGACTTCTAACTTTATAGCATATTCAAAACTTGCTTACTCATAATTATAAAAAATATTCAAAATTTAGATTTTTAATTTACCTTTCTAATAAATACTGGTTTATAGTTCATAATAAAGAAGTCTATGCAGAATGATGGCGTACAAAAAACAAAATCATTCAAATTAATAAGTTTAAATAATTTTTTCTAGTGAAGACAATTAATTGACAATTTATAATATAAATATTTATCAATTTTAAACATCTGAGAATGACTGGCTTAGAGGAAATGAATGTTTTGTGATTGTAATTATTTAACAGGAAAAATAACAATAATCATCGAATGGTAGTTATAAGCATTCAAATGGCAATTTTCCAACACAATTATGTATTGTCCAATATTAAATTTTAATCGAAAATTCACTGCAACGACTAATAGAATGCCTAAAAGACTCGTCGTATTGATGGAAATATATCCTATTCCGCACCAATTCCATAATTAAAAATTTTTTTCTTTTTAAGTGAAAGCGAAGAGATGGAAACCGGGTCAAACGCGGAATCGTTGGTAGAGTTCGATTACCAGAATTTGGAACATCTCAAACCGCTAAATATAGTATTTGGAAGTCCAATCCTGCATTGAGAGAATGCTAGAGGCATGAGCACATCGCATAGATTCTCTGGGTTGGACGTGCTCCACCGATCAATCCCATCAATCTTCTTTGGTTTTTCTTGATTTTTCTTTTATTTTTCTTTTCCATCACTTATAGATTGTAGGTTTTTTCTCCGTATTAATGTAATGGAGGAATTAGAAATAGTAAATCGGAAATTTGCCTTGTGAATCTCTCGTACGCATTGACGCAAAATTCTAAGAATGCAGGCAATATATATAATACATCCAGACATTAAAAAAAAATAAAGAAATAGAAAATTTACTGAATTCTTTGTCTATTTTGTTAATTTTTACTGCGCAGAAATCTTTCAAAATTAATTTTTTTAAAGATTTATAATTAGGCAATTTAATTAACTAACCTTAAAGAAAGAGCTAAAAGTTCGTGTTAAGCAAAGTTGTTAAAAGTGAAAAAGAAGAAAGATTTTTAAAGAAATTTCTTTAAGATGTTCCAAATTAATTTGTTCCGTTTCGAAAAGAAACATCTCTTCTTTTTTAATTTTTTTCTTTTCTTATCTGTGATGTATAAGAGAAGAATTTTTATTCGAAGAATAGTTTTAAAATCATTTTGTATATGTTTCTAGACTGCGTTATCAATGTTCCTTTAGAAAACTTCTTGAAAAAAGGCATCAGATTCATATCTTTCAATTTTCCAATTGATACTTCTAATAATATCCAATAGCATCATCCAAAAAAATTACTCGGATGAGAAAAGAAGAAAATAAGCGAAACACGCCATTGGAAGAAGGCCCTTTTCTCAATCGGGCGCCGAAAACCTCGCCCGTAAATTGGACTAAAATTATCTTGGAAATAAGGAACCGACTATTACCTTTACTCGTTGCCATGGAAACAATTATTGCCTTCCCAGACTGTGATGGTTTATGGGAGGATCCTTTTCTCCATTTCTCCATCTGTAGCAGCGTGCGTTTCATAGGTTCTATTCCATTTATACGAAACGTTCTTGTCAATATTTATCAATATATATATATATATATATATTTCAACATTTCGAAATGTGTTTCTTTAATGATTTTTTCAATTATTCCTGCTTGAAGTAAGTTATATTAAGAACAGTTGATTAAAATCACAATTTACTTCTCATACGATTCTTAATTTTTTAAATTATTTTTTGATTAGAGATAAACCATATATATATATGATGAAATCTATGTACTATCCTTCGTGAAATCTTCATACAGAATTTCATATGTAATGTTGCTTTTGCGAAGAGTCTCGGTGNAAATTATTATTATATAACTTTTTACAATTATGAGGAAAGTTTCATTTTTCGGTTAATAAAATTATAAACAACATAATTTCTGATTACGTCGGTAAATTTGCATAGTTTAAATGAAAATAATTATGTTATAAGAACAAACATAAATCTAAATTTTCAAAATATATAAAAGTAACTGTATCAGGCAAGATAACTATTAAGTTTCCTTATTTAAGAGATGCTGTAGGATATTTCTGCAGCATCATATACACTTCTAGACATCATCTATAGAGATGCCAAGATATTTCTTCAACCAGGAGTTTCTCTAACGGCCGTATTCACAATCAAAGATTAAGAGTTAGAACTTAACCAATTACCAATCACTTTTAGTACGTGAAATATCATTGGTTAACTTCTAACTCTTCATCCTTGCTTGTGAATACGGACGTAACAATGGTAACAAAACGAAACTTCTTAAACTTTTGAAAGGAATATGGATGACTTCATATATCAATAAAGATATTTTACTAAATAAGTTATTCAATATGAAATGAGTTTAATTTCATGAACAATACTGAAATTAAGCAAAATTTATCAGAAGATTCAGATGTAGGAACCTTAAACTTTCATTCTTAATTAAATAATTTATTAAAATTATCAAGAAATAATTCAAAGATTATTATATTATTATAAGACGCACTCTTCGCGACGCTGCGCAACTACGCGCCGATACAGATAGAAATTCCAAAAATCACCAAATTCTTCAGAACGAAATTTATTTGCATAATTACTTATAAAAACCAGCATTTTTTAAATGGAATTTACGTAAGAAGATCCAACTTACTCATCACAAAACAAGCCTATAGTTGTCAAGTTCATCATAACAAAAGAGGCCAGTTCATTTTTGCATATCTGCTGAATAAGCTAAATGACGTCACGCCGATGCAGTGTATAGTACGTCTATATACATACACACACACACACATATACATACACTTTCCTTTTGACAAAGAGTAGCATTCGAGTGGATAAAAACCTCACAAATCTTATTTCCATATTGGCAAAAACCACGCGATTCGATCGGACGTTTCCGAATTAATTAAATTAGAAACAGAATCGAGGAGCGAAGTGGTGACAGATGCTTTGCTCCGAGGAGAAGAATGCAGATTTTAAATAAAATCTACTTAAACAGAATGCATTTAGAATACTGTTAAAATCTATCACCCCACCCAGGAAATATTAATAAGAAGAACAATATCAGACTTATTATTTCTTCGATGATTAATACATTTTTTCTCTAAATCAAAAATGTTCTAGATGATTGTTCGTTATTATCTAACGGTTTATTAATATCCATAGGTGATTTATATGTTTGTAAAACCTAATTATCTTACAGTAGTTAATTTTATCTACAGCAAAAAATATTCCAAAACTTATTTCTGAGAACTTTTCTGTTAATATTATAACTTAAATTTTTTAAAATTTTAACTATATATTGATACTGTATGTTGTTACCTTTTTTCCAAAACATTAAAAATTAGTAACAGAAATTATATTTTACTAGTTGTAAAGTGCATGATAATTATGGTTTCTTAGTGTAATGAAAAATAATACCAGAATGCATTCGTTTGTATAGAGTATAACATAAAAGCTTTTATATTCGTCTATAAAACTGAGTAAGGAATTCATTTCTTACAGAAAATCGCAAAAGAAACGTATCATATGGAAAGAGGTTAATTTTTCCTGCAGAAAAGTTTGCAGATGTTTCCCTATAGAAGTATCTATTTGTTAGGCACACTGTTTTAAACGTTCTCACTAGATAATAATTGTAAATTAAACAGCAAAAATTTCAATTTCCTTAGAAAGAATATCTTTTATCTTCCATCTCCAGTTTAGGATTTTTTTAACGAAACTGAATATATAATTGATAATCCTTTTCCAGAAATGTAAATATATTGTCTTTAAACAAATCGCTAACATTACAATAATTTATAAGAAAAAGTTATAAAGAGAAGCTTTCAAAAATAAATGCATATACTTCATAATTACACAATAAAATAGTCACTACAATATTTACTACTGTAAGCACATCATCCAAGACAATTTTGAAAAAAATGTAGCTTAATTTTCTCTAAAAGTCAAATGTTTTTAGTCCATTTCCTAGTAAAATAAAGTCCTTTTTATGCATATCACACGATATCTATAAGAATAAAACACTAAGGTGTGTCGGGATGGAACAGTTTGTTTTCAAGTTTCTAGAAAGGAGATCATTCACCACAAACATAAGCAAAGTTTAATCTGGAAAGTTTAATATTCTTATTGTTCGTTATTTACGATATATAGTAAACACTTAACGAATAGATATGTGCTACCGTGTTTATAACTAGTATGAAGTTCATCGTGTTCGACAGCGAGGGAAGGCAATTAAGAATATGCGCAGTCCAAAGAAGAGTCGAGGAAGAAGCGTAGCACAATCCCAAACTTCTGTTCTGCCATCAAAATCGACCAGGAAACAGCTTTCAATCCTCTCGCAGTTGAAATGACTTATTAATTGGGTTTTGGATTACTTTGGTCTTCCATCCCACTCTTCCCCTCCCTCTGCTAAGGTTCTTTTCCAGAAGAGCCGATTAACTGGCCGTGTGTTTGTCGCCGGAGACTTTATCATCGCGAAACTTTTGGGAGTTGCTACGCTTTTTTTCTTTTTTTCTCCCCTCTTCATCTTCTCCCCCTTCTCCCCTTCGTACAAAACCGGAAATATTCTCAGCACTTCCGACGGAAATCGTTCTAATTAATCTTTCTAGAAGTTTCGTACTACTTGGTGAAAAAGCTGTTAATCCAAGGACTTAAAGCTAAGATTGTTTTGTGAAAAGATTAGTCCAGGAATAGGAGGAGCCAAACAAATTGCTTTTAATTGTAAAATTTCCTTGTGAAGTTATCAAAATTATGATTTTTCAACGTGTCGTATCTCAATATTATCTTTAAAGAGCGTAGAAAAACTTTCTTTTCGTACTCTGTAAAAGTACTCTTTCTATTCTTCTTCAGCATCTCTTGAGAACTGATCAAGATTTTATGTATTAAAGAAAAGTTAGCTGTCCATCAACATGTCTAAAATTTTATTCTTCACTTTAAAACTCCACCTGTATATAAAACACATTTAAATAACACTATAAACGAGTCACAATGCAATTTAAGATATATGTAAAGGTACGATTCCACTAATAGGAAATTATAAATATGCATATTTAAAGGATTATGGCATTAATCTCTAATTGAAACGAGAGAACGTCAGTAGTGAGCAAAGATATCAATCCACTAAACAGTAATATAAGCACGATCCTTTAAAAATCTTGTTTTCTCTAAATCAAAAATATTCTAGATGCTTCTAAAACTAATTCATAATTAATCACGTCAGCAATATATCTTTATCCTGTACAACTTGCATCAGTTACTATTTTAATCGAAAATATTATATTAATAATATAAATAGTAATTTTTAAATCTTTAGAATTTTCTAAATTAGATAATGCTATAATTCGGAAAATAATCAAAAATTCTTTTGAATATTTTACATAAAGTTTCCGAAATTATTATTATATAACTTTTTACAATTATGAGGAAAGTTTCATTTTTCGGTTAATAAAATTATAAACAACATAATTTCTGATTACGTCGGTAAATTTGCATAGTTTAAATGAAAATAATTATGTTATAAGAACAAACATAAATCTAAATTTTCAAAATATATAAAAGTAACTGTATCAGGCAAGATAACTATTAAGTTTCCTTATTTAAGAGATGCTGTAGGATATTTCTGCAGCATCATATACACTTCTAGACATCATCTATAGAGATGCCAAGATATTTCTTCAACCAGGAGTTTCTCTAACGGCCGTATTCACAATCAAAGATTAAGAGTTAGAACTTAACCAATTACCAATCACTTTTAGTACGTGAAATATCATTGGTTAACTTCTAACTCTTCATCCTTGCTTGTGAATACGGACGTAACAATGGTAACAAAACGAAACTTCTTAAACTTTTGAAAGGAATATGGATGACTTCATATATCAATAAAGATATTTTACTAAATAAGTTATTCAATATGAAATGAGTTTAATTTCATGAACAATACTGAAATTAAGCAAAATTTAGCAAAGATATACTATACCTTTCGTAGCAATATAATGGCTTATATAAACGTTTCTTAAATCGTAGAAATTTTATAATAATTTAAAATAGCAAAAGACGTTTTTAAACTGTTATTAATTATCGGTAACGCGCTGTATTATATGGAAACTTAATACGAAGAGAAAATTTACACATAAAAGTATTTTCAAAATTATTTATTATTAGACAGATGCATAACTTTTACTAATATTTTAATTAAAGATATTTGTTCTTTGTTTTTTTCATATTTTTATAATTACAATAACAATTTAGAATACTCATTTTTTCCTATTTAAAGCCAAACAGATAACTAAAACTATCTTAATTCGTAAAACTTTCAACAAAATTACCTTAATATTCTCGAAAAGTTTAGTCTTATATATAAATAAATTACTTATAAACACATTTTTTCTATTGTTAAATAAAAATTAATTGAAATTATCAAGGAAAGAAAGAAAATCTAATAGAAACAAACTACTAAACGTTCGAAAGAAGCGTTAAAAAAAATCAGTCGAAAGTCATCACGAGAAATATATTTTGCTAATTTTCTAATCCGAATCAATTCTTCAAGTAACAATAGTAAAAAGTATTTAGGAACAAAATTCAATCGATTGGAACTCCCTTTTATTATTCTGGACGCTTATCTAAGGTGCGCTTCATCTTTCGAATGAGGATAGAATTTCGAAAGTAAAAATAAAAAAAAGCAGCAAGTATTCTCTAGAGAATCAGAAAGGATGTTTATCAAAGTGATTTCAAGTTAAACTTTTGCAATTCGAGATGCGGAGAAGATTATGTTAATTAATAACTCTTAAAATTACTAATTAACTTATTTTAAGGTATCAGAAACAAGATTTTATCCACTTCTATGTTACTAATATAGACGAATATAGAGTTATGGACGCTTTAAAAGTGGCAAATAATTCTTCTGACAATAATGAAATTGAAGAATTAACTTGCTAAATCTAGATTTAAACGTACAATTAAGGTTATAAAGGAAAGAACGTAAGTATTTCCGACATGATACAAGAATTACACAGTTCTGCAGTTCGATGCAAGATTCTGAGAGACAGTCGAAGATCCCTCAGGATGAAGAGAAGGTAGTAAACATCTAGTATGACGCATGGAAACACAGAAGGACTGATGTTTGTGCCATCACCTCTTCACTTCTAAGTCAGAACCGACATCTTGTCTTATACATTACTTTACGTAGCCATGGGAATAGAGATTGCGCAGTATCTTTCTTTTGCACATCTCCTAGAGATGTGCTCTATAGACTAACGGAACATTTAGTAGTCTCATAACTCAAACATCTATCGTTATTGAAACAATATGTCTTATAACAACGCTTGCCCATAAAAACTTTAAAAAACGAAGTTATCTCATGTTTACTAACTTCTAAATCACTTGAATGGGTTGATGTGGAAGAGGAAAGTGTAATAAAAACTCTTATTGTTATTATAAATTTATATTAAATTAATTATTAGAAAGCAAGAAAATTAAGATAATTAAATCATTATTCTGTTTTAAAATCTTAAACTTAATGATCTTGATAAATAATTCAGATTGTTAGTGTTTTATCTAGATTGAAGATGGTAGGAAAAAGTTGTGTTTTAATATCTATGCAAATGTCGAGATGTTTGTAAGATTTTTATGAGAATATATGAAGAATGGATTAAGGAAAATCTATAAAAATTTATAATTTAAATTAATAAATAAATAATAATTCTTATCACTTAAAATTATATTTTTGTGAGGCTTTTAAATCAGTAGAGTTATAAGTATTTCACTATTTTATCCGTTAAAAATAATTATTTATAACAATATTTTGCTTTTATAACGTTTGAAATATCTCAAATTTGCTATAGTTTTAGTATTTTTTTTCCGTAAAAAAAGTTAGCACCTTCAAGATTCCAAACCACAATATTGATGAGATGAAGATGAAAGCGGGTTTTACTTTTATCTGTTAAAGTTAGGAAGCAGATAATGGTAAGGAGAAACTATGACAAAGAAGAAGAAAAAAATTTTAAAGGTCTTTTTGCATTGGATAGAAAACGGTTCCAATAAATACGTTCTTGTTTAGGTGACGTTTGAAAGAGGGAGCAAAAGGGAGGAGATGATATTTCAACTGTGGATCGTTGCGCGCCACATAAGGACCCCTTTACGCAGGGGTGCCAAATTGAGTATTGATTACGTCTCCAACCGAAAAGACATTTTGCTGTCGTTTTTCCTAATGCAAGATTTATTCGGAAATCGTCGGCCTAAATGACGCAACCATTAGAAAATCTCTTTGCCCTGTTTCCTTAAATATCTTAGCACTCATCGACTTAACGCTATTGGAAGAATAAAAAGAAAACAAATAAAGAAAAAAAAGGTAAGGAAATTGTGAAATAAATGCAGCAATGATAAAAGAAGTGGTCCTTGTATTGATAGTTATGCCCCTTTCTTCGATAGGAAAGCTCCTTTTCGGATAAATAATCCCATATTTTATATAACTTTTTACAATTATGAGGAAAGTTTCATTTTTCGGTTAATAAAATTATAAACAACATAATTTCTGATTACGTCGGTAAATTTGCATAGTTTANAAATATATTTTGTTTCTGTTAAACACAGAAACACTTCAGCTTTTTAAACAATGTCGAAGTTTCCATGTATCAACAATTAAGTGTTGAGATTTATTTTAGAAACAAAGGAAGAGATTGTTGATTTTGCGAGGATATTCGATCGTCTCTTGTTTACCTGACCTGAGGGAGATGGAAATACCAGGTGGAGAAAAATGGGTTTTTTCCACATTATAATTAACTGTATAATTAACTCCAGGATCTCACACTATTAATGCAATAAATTATTAACACTAATCGGCCGATAATGCATGGCTGATTAATCGGGTAATCGGTCATTTTGCTTATCGGTGCATCCTTACTTGGTACCCATAATTTAGATATAACCAAGTATGGTTATATCTAAATTAATAGTTTTGAAAGCAAGAATTGAACAAAGATCTGAGTAGCATAACTGGCAATGCAACCATATATAAATGGGAGTCCTAGTCTCACTTTGAGCAGATTCTTTTCCTCCAGAATGTTTTTAATAATATTTTTAATAATTATAATTATTAAATTTAGCAAGAGATGGAGGCCTGCATCTAGTGCCAAATTACTTAGCATTTAATTATTGTTAATATTCGTAGTAATATAGCCCAATATAATCCAGCAATAGTTTGGCTTTAATTTATCTTATATTAAACTAATTTTGATAACCCATTAAAGATTCAGTTTTTGTTTAAAATGTAAAAAAGCAGCTTTAATAATAAACATCTGTTCAATTAAATATACAAAATGAACATTTTATTCCAAATTGTGTTATTTGAATAAAAGTTTGTAAAGTATATTTTGTCAATAGATTTATCAACAACCACCCACAGTCAAAAATAAATAAATAAATGAAAGTAATTATTTATAAATTCTCAAATAATTAACTCTAAAAATTCAATGAATAAAAACTGAACAAGAAATTACCTAAATGTTAACAGTAAGAGAACATATTCAAAACAAATCATATGTAACATTTCCCAGGACCACCGGTAGCAACCATGGGGCCTTCAAAAATATACATTATATAGTTTTTACCACAATTTTATTCAAAAGAATAAATGAATTTAAAATAAAGATATTTCTTTTATGTACATATACAAAAAATACAATAATAAAACTACATAGATTGATTATATTAGATTGATTCAGAAAGGAATCTGCAGTTTAGACAGCATATTTAAAAACATTCTAATGGAATCACATTAATTAAATCACTGCAGCATATGGCAAAAAATATTTTAATATCATTGTATAAACCATCACCTTTAAATCCCGATTATCACCATACGTCAGTGCTAAATCTAAATGCATACAATGATTCATAAGGTCACCTTATTCATTAGTCTTAAACATAGAAATATTGTGAAGAAAACCAATATGGCACTATGCTCTTAATTTGTTTAAAATCCTTCTTCTGAAGAAGTTATTTCTTGATCTACTATTACTGAAAAAATAGTTCCTATAAAAATTAGTTTTGGGAGTATTTTTACTTCTATCTGTTCCTATGTAATTAAATAAACGTTTTTGTTTTCTTGATCTGACTTCTTTGAATACAAGAGAAATGTCGCATTTTGTACAACTTTCAGTTGCTATTAGTGTTGATTTTAAGAAACTATATTCTCTAAAATCTTTTAAATAATCCGTCAATTACTTTAATAGTGACATTACTAAACTTAAATCACTGTTTTAGACACTTACTTATTTATTGCAGATAAAAGATTGTACCAAATATCTGCTGGTACACGAATTCAATATTATAGTAATTTCAAATATTTTAAGTTTTTCATTTCATTGTTTTTAAATAAAATTTTAACACAACAAATAGTTTGTGCCATTTTTGTCTGTTATTATTATTAAATGCCTAAATATGGTACAGAGAATTATTGCATTTCAATATACTTCCTATGAAGTGCTATGCCAATAGCAAATTAAAATGAAAAGCAGAATGGTGTAAAAAAACCAAAAACTAAATTTCTTAAGAACAGGACCCTGGGCAAGTATCCCAGCCACACCAGTAGGGATTGCAATCCAGCAGTGTTTTTAATCCAGCTGGATTTTTGCTGGACCAACATGATGTGTGGATGTTTTTTGGTGCAATAAAGTGTTATCTATCTATCTATCCAAAATTTATAGGTTTTTTTAAGAATATTGTCAAAAGAATGAATAAAAATACTAATAAGATGCTATAAAACGTTACAGATGAGAAGAAGCAATTGGAGATGAAACATCGCAGACTGAAATAAAAGTTAATTGCTGTTGGATTCTTGCACCTGAACTTTCTCATCATTTAAGTTTAATAACTAAAAAAACGACAACAGTTGCCTGTATTCACCTAATAAAGCTTTAAATCTGTAAGAAGTGGTTTTCTAGACTTAGATTCAGTCGAATTTACTAAGATATTCGCTACAAAATTAACACTTTAAAAGGATTGTAAGTCATGTTAAACTATTTTTAAACCATTTTATCTAATTCATCGATATTTAAATGCTAAAAAAATTCTAAAATTGTTGTTTATTTCTATTTTTTAAACATATTTATTTTTGGCATCAAAATTCATCACAGGAACACTTATTACAAAAGCAAATTTATTCGCTTATCCTGTGTTTTTAGAAAATATAATTCAAAATTAAAATATTCATAAAAATCATTACGTTTATGCGCTGGAAAAAATAAATATTTGCATGAGTTTTGAAATACCGTACCGCTAAAAATTAGTCGAAACTCAAAGAAATTCTACAAAACAAATTTGTAGATAAGATGTAAATGTATATGTTTGACACTGAATCTTATTTAAAATGTTAATCGTAACAGCACTTTAAATAAAGCATTTTTAATGTTAAAATTACCAGTAATAAATTAGATAGACTATACAACTCTCATTTTGCCCAATTTCTGCTTGATCGCATCATTCTTTTTCTTTCTCTGCTATTGCTTTCCACTTTTTCAAAGTAATTAGAAAGACTAGAAAATGACCATTACGGATCACTGAGACTCATAATTGTATTTGATCAACGGTGATCAGACATACGGAGTGAATTCCTTCTTACAATTGAGGAATTTTCTGCATAAAATATGAATGAGAATATTACTCGATCCAGGATTCATCACATTAACGCTTCGCTAATAATCTCGCGTTAAAAATTAACTGAAAACAACAGAAACTGGCAAGAATCTTTTCATTTATGACGGATATCTTGTCTATAGATTACATAAATCACATTTAAGAATAATAGATTTTAAAAAATAACATTACAAACCACGATTTCGATCAAAATACATTGAACATGTTTGATTCTAAACGCGATGAATTAAATTCTTTCTCTCCTACACCACTTTCATTTTGTTAATGCAGGTTCCTCAGCTTGAAGCAGCCTGCGTACGAATCCGGACCTACTAATCGATATCTGGACAGCGATGACCTTTTTCTACGGTCTGGCGATCTCCACCTCTCTTGCAATTTTTGAAATTCGAAGCTAAGCTCGATCTCACGAACATTTCGTGGCTTCAGTTAAGAGAAATTGACGTCATCCCGTATAGGAAAGCTAATCGATAAGTTGAGAATTCGTATGGACCTCCCTCGGTCCCAAACGTGATATTTTTTGCCCTTTTTCGCTTTAGACGCTTTACATATCTGCCTCTTGCAGGATCGTAGTGAGCTCCAAATAGTTTAAAAATGTTCTTATGGACGGACTAGTCCAGTTCCATTGTCGATTTTCTGCTTTTTGAAGATTTAGAAATATAATCGGGTGACGAAAATATAAATTAAAAAACATTCCGGATAATCGTAATATTAATAAAATGGCGTTGATCAATTCGTTACGCTTGATGGAAACAAAGATTAAACATGTTTATGCTAGAAAGCATTATTTAAATAGGTACGTAACTCGAATATTTTAAATATTTTTACTTTTTTCTTGTTATATTGTTTAATTTTTCTTTATTTTCATCTCATTCGTTACTCAAATGACTGTTATTATACTTTTTGAAAATTCTTATTCGTTTAATTATATTTTTCGCTTAATAATACACAATATAAACTTACAATAAAAATTTATATAAATTTAACTATTTAAAGAGAAATTCATTTGTAGTTCAGATGTAAATAATTTCTTCTTTTTTTCTAGTTTATTTTTTGTGTTGCCTTTCTGGTGTCGAGTATTTTATTTCTTTATGCAAATCGCACGAATGATGGATGACGATTTTTACAGTACATCTAATTGCAACTTTTAGCTTTTCTTAAATATTTATTCTATAAAGAAATAGGCGATAAAGGAATAAGATAAATCTAGAATTTTTCTTGTTAGCTTTAACTTCAGAAAATTAAACGATTTCAATATAATATATCGTCCATATTTTTGGTGGGGATTCAAAAGGATGTCGTCCAGTTGGATATATTGACCATTACAGATAAATGCAGTCTCGCTCGATAGTAAAAAGAACCACCTTAACGTGGTCCACTTATATTTGGTAGAAACTGTTTGAGATATTGTCCCTCGTGTGATTTTTTTTGGTACATTAATCTCCGTTCTGTATCGTCGAACGTATTTTTTGCATCTCAATTTTAAACCGTGCATAAATTAAATATGTACAGTACAGTACATACATTATATACATGCATAATTGTACCTATATAAATGCTCCATTAGTCTGAATTTAAAATCATCCTGATATCAAATTGATTAAAGCTTATTTTCTATAAGAAAATATAAAAAACATGTCTAATTTCGTGTAAAATATATACAGATATTAAAATCTATAATAAACAGTTAAGCTGCAGTAAGAAAAATGAAAATTTAAAGAAAAAAATCAATGTTTATCCAGATCGTAATTCAGGATAAGACTTTTAACAATCCAATCGTTTCTTACAAAGAAAAAAAGAATTAAAAACTTATTTTGTATAAAAATTTTCTTAAAATTTTAAAAAGGAGACATACCGATGATAAAAAAATTTCAGATATGAATTAATGTATGGAAGAGTTTCTCCGAGTAGCCCAAAATAACGATGTGACAAACACAAATCATTGATCATAAGTATGAAAAAATGCTTGCAACTAACATTTTTCAAAATCAGAAGTGTAATCGTTCGGGATATTTCCCTATAGATTTAGCAAAATTGGTAAAAAAAACAAGTCCAAAAATTTCTTAATTTTGTCATTAAATTAATTTGTCTAATGCCATTGTCGTATTTGCCTAAGAATCGCATAAAATGAATAATGAGAATGAATATGAATATTTGAAATTTTAATTTAGTATCAAACTACGTATTTTTTAAACCACTTATAATTACTTTCTCGGCTGTAATCATAGGAAAAGTATTGTAATCCGTCAAATTTTGACCCTCCAGGATTTTTGCACTTCTCGACGTTTTTAAGGTCCCTTGACTTTAAAACAAAAACAAGGAACCAGATTTCGCATGTGTGTGTTGGCCTATATTTTGTTTTATATCTGAGAACTGCATGGACCAAAAATTTTGAAATTTGGAATGAATATTTCTATATATGAGACATTGATGCTATTATATTTTTGAGATTATAAGCCAGTTTTTTAAAGCTCAAATTTAAACATTATTAATTTTTCAACAAAAACTTT
This sequence comes from Centruroides sculpturatus, assembly GCF_000671375.1. Taxonomy (NCBI): domain Eukaryota; kingdom Metazoa; phylum Arthropoda; class Arachnida; order Scorpiones; family Buthidae; genus Centruroides; species Centruroides sculpturatus. Next base: position 367,198 of record NW_019384464.1, read on the forward strand.
GACAGTATTTATCTTTATAAGAACTGCAATTTCTGAAAATTACCTTTCCTATAATATATTTCCATTAAGAAATTGGCGAAATAATTCCTGTAAATTATCTACTTTTTAGAATTTATTTTCTTTATATAATTCATAATTTAGAAACTTTTCGCAAATCATCTTTCCACAAAATTTACAATTCATAACATTCCAACAAATCTATTGAAAAATGATATTTTTGACAAATGACCTCACAAGATTTATTTTATTTAATTAATGTTTTTATATATAATATTCTTTGGAAGAGTCAAAGATTTATAATAATTTAAGTACAAAATAATAAAAAAAATAAGAAATTTCAAATATTCCTTAAACGAATAAAGATTACAAAGGTGGTTCAATGTGAAACCAATCGCTTCGGTAATCGATAAGGTGATGATCCTTTGGACTTGGAAGTTGACCTTTCGCCGTGATCAGCGGGCCAAGAAATTGAGAGAAGGTAAACAGACCTGTAAATCCTGCGTTGCCATAACGACGCCCAACGTAAACAGTCCAGTCAGGGGTGGAGGTATAAGTGGTGGACTATATCCTAACGATCGCATCGAACCGTTTCAAATAGGAAGCGTCCTAGCGGTGTCCTTAACCTGTCATTTCTTGATATGGTGATGATGGAAATGGATTTACCACCCATGGCGCCTTTAAGGCACCACCTGCATCGAGTTCTACTAGACTTGCCTATATCTATATATATTACTAAAATTCAGTAGGTACCATCCGTATAAAACCCAGTGATCCTCATAATGCTTCACCTCGAGCCATAAACATAAAATTAGATCTCTTCGATTATAAATTAAAGATATCCTCTTTTAATCACGCACAAAGCGAACGAGTAGTAGTTTATTGACATTTTAAACTCGTTTAAAAGTCACCTTCAGATTTTTATAAAGGACAATATATAATTTAACACCCCGAAAGGATTATGCGAGCAAACATTAGTCTATTCTCCATTCAGAACAACAGTTAGGTAAACATGTTTGTAAAATATCTTATAGTAAAGCAATAATTAAGTTCCAGAATATCCCATTCTTTCCTGATGCTGAAAGAATCAAAGCGGCACTACTACTACTACTACTACCACCACCACCACCACCAGTTAAAGCCAGTTAGCTTTAGACTGACAAGGGGTGTTTAATTTCATCCCGTGGGCTACTACATAGACTGGGGAGTCATTACGAAAGAGATGGAGAAGAGGGGACACAACGAGATAAGAGGGGATGGAACGGACCTTGGGGGTAACTCCTCTTATCTTCTCTTGTTCTCTCAACCTGCGGCGAACTGTTTAACCAGTTCTGATAAAGAATGCGTTTCTCGCTAGGTGACGTAGGCAGGGTTCGCGTCTCCGCCGTCTCGACGCCATCCATCATGCGTCATCGCGAGCCAAGCAGAAAATCCTACCAGAAAATCGGTAGTGAAGAGAGGAGAGTGCAGCTTGTTATGGAGAGAACCTCACAACTGTTACGAAGAATTGGTCAATGAGAAATACTATTTTAATACCATCTATTTTTATTATTGTTATTATTATTATTTACGCTATCTGTTATGCTAAATATGCTCTATACAAGTACAATATTTTTCCTATGTAATTTAAGTACATGCATGATAATCTGCATGCTAAGAATCAATCTGGAAAGTAAATTTTTAAAGAAATACTAAGAAAAAATTTAGTAAAGAATTATTTCGAATCAATCAAATGATATTTGCATTAAATCCTTATTCGATCTTGCATAAAATAAATTTGGTACACAATTATCCACTTCTCTTATTTTGGTTTTAATTTCTAATTAATTGATTAAATCATTTATTAAAATGTTCTTTATAAGCTGCTGCTGCGTAATTAAAATTTAATTAAATTGCATATAAAATTTAATTTTAAATTTATTAAAACTTCCCCCTCCTATTACCATTTTCGTCTTTCAATGGAATAAATAATTCTTTGATTAATCACATCAGTATTCATTTCGCTTGGGTGAATGAAATGCATAAATTAGTCTTCTTTGCCATTTCTCCTATTTTTTTCTTCCTATTAAATGTTTTGCATACATCTCTTATATACATGCATATTATGATATGCATATTTTATGTATATCTCGAGCATATATCGCTGCTTTGAACAGCATTCTAGTCTTCGAAGTCTTCACGATTCAGTATAAGCTAATATATATTCACTGAACAGTATATAATCTTAAAATATGAAATTAAATCTACTAAAGAAATTGTAAATCTTAAATTATTGAAAAGATATTTTGTTTGATTTACATTGTATATTGGATTGTAAAGTATAACTTAATATATAATTTTGAAGAATTAGCTGAACAAATGATATATACTCTTGTATCATATCAAGACTTTATACATGTTATTGTTGATATGTTATTATGCAAACAATAACATTAAGTAGCGTTACATAATTATGAAATAAATGTACAACAATTAAGCATTATTATTATAATTTATCAAGAATAATGTACAGTACAGTAAAGTTTATTGAATATCCTTTTTAAAATCAATTTGTAATATTTCATGTTACATGCATATTATTCCAATTTACATTATATTGTATGAATATTTTCTATTAATGCATACAAAACTATTGAAACAGAGCTGTGAAATATATATATTTGCTAATTTGGTAAACATATTTAATATTTCGCTAACTAATTCACATTAATTTGATAATATCCTATAATTTAAAAATTACATTCTCTTTAATAGCCTCAAATGATATCCTAAAAATTACTTTTAGGCTGACAATTTATATCCTAAAAAACAGATCTCTAACATTTTCACGGCTGAAGCTTGCATATTTTATTATTCAGCAATTAAACGCTTTATAAACACGAATTTTTTGAAAGGATGTAATCAAAGATTTAAAATATCCTAATAAACCATTTCTGGAGAAATTAAATTTACTTTATGTTTTTTATAACATTCCAAACATCATTTACATATGTGAAAGCACTAATAGGTTCGTTTTAATTACGTACAAAATACATGCAAGGATTCATTTCGACAAACATTTACTGAAGGGGAGGAAGATTCATCCATAAAATTTGTGCTAAATCATTTGTTATTTTATCGTGTATCTTACAATTATTGCTTTTCTCTTCTTTGTAGAATCATCAAATTGATTTAGCAAGGAAGCATTCTTCTTCATAATTACGTAAAATAACAGATAAAAAAAGAGAAAAGCGACTTTAAAGAAATTTAAATTCCAAGCTTTCTCCAAATTCTAGTTGCCAATTGTAAATTCGATTAGAACGATTTTTTCTTTTCTTTTCTTTTCTTTTTTTCTTTTTTTTGATAAAGCAGAAGGTATCCTAGCAACAAGGAAGAGAAGTTGATAATACAGCAGGTGATGATATCCACGGGAATAATAAACGGGCAAGATCTTTCAATATTTCACCCTGTCTCGTTTCCTAGCGCTCATGAGGTCAATGCTTAATACGAGTACCAACGCTTTCTTCTCTTTGACGTAGCCTAATATTTTTCAATCTAAAATGATTATAATAAAAATCGGCCGAATGGTAAATGGTAAATATTCTACATTGACAATATTACAATTATTACAATATCATCTAAGTAAAATATTTACCATTGGTTTATAATAGCTACTTTTTCTTATCTAGTCATCTGTGACGATTGTTTACCATTAAATCATAGTATTTACCATTTAATTAGCATATTTATCATTTTCATACCACTTGCGATTTAGACGTACTGTACCATATGCCATCTAGATACAGTGCATTTATCATTTAGTTATAAAGCATTTACTGTTTATTTGAACAATTTATTCATATTATATACTATTTACATATAAAATATTTATCATTTAATCATAAAACATTTATTGTTTATTACTAATGTTTACTTTAATCATAGAATTTTTAATATACAGTCTATATCATTTGCCATCAATCTATCCTATTCATTTAACCAAAGAGTATTTACTATGTTAAACACTCAATAATAAAATTACCATGCCATTTATCGTTTATGTTTAATATTTATCATTTATAACTTCTAATAAATTCGAAATGATAATTTTAACTATTAAAAACCATTAAAGAGCAACATCAGTTTTACTTTATCGAGATAATTCTCCACAATATTCTAAAATTCAGATATTAAAGGAGAATGTAAACAAAAATATATATTTTATAAAGTTTAAACGCTAAATTACTTGAAATGCTGCTAATAGAAAGAATAAAAGACCACTTTAAAAAACAACAATAATAATTTTATCAAAGTTAAAAATTTACGATTTAAAATTTCAATATAAAATAAATAAGTTCATACATGAAGTTCGTATCCCTCCTTTTCAGATAGTACTATAGTTTCCGAGAGTAATTTTATGAAAATATGTGTATATTATATTAAATATAATATCTCCAAACTTTTAAGTTTGGTAGCTGTTGAATATCAAAAGTTTGAATAAATTATCAACCATTATTGAGTTTAGTTTGTAGGGCAATGACCGTGGAGAAGAAGAAGAGGTTAAGTTTTTGACAGTTTTGACCTATCGCCTACAGACATAGATTTCTAAATGAGTTGCGATTTTAGAATGCGCGGCTTTCACCTTCAGAATGCGAACGAGAAAGTAAGACAGAGAGAAAGGTTTTTAGGAAGTTTTCCAAAAACCGCCATTCTATTACGTCTCTGCCCCTGAGATGAGCTCTTCACCGCAGAGACTCGCTGTAGTGCGGTGAAGGAGGATTTCTCTTTTCCTTTCTTATCGCGCCTCGTTAAACCTACGGGGATAGAGGGGGAAAGAAGTTGATGGACTGGCGCTTCCCGCAGCGACACCTGGCGGGAGATTCCGGTATAGAGGGATCGTTTTTCACGCCCTCTTGTTCCTTCCCCTCCTGAGGCTTGGCTGGAAACGTCGGTAATTTTTCTAACCTAGGGATCGGAGCTAATTAAAATCTCATTAATAGGATACAGTCTGACAGACAACCGTTTAATGAATTGGGGCGAAACTCTTTTTGTTTGCCTCCAACGATACAGAGGACGAGCGAGCTAAAGCTTTTTATTTCACTTAGTTAAAGAACTTGAGGTTACGTGTCTTGCGTGATATTGTACCGACATTCGTGACGATTCCGGGGCGTGGACTAGAAGTATGCGTGACGATAATTTTACCATTGTTCGCAGGAGGTGTTCGCGTGACGGCGATGCGGTATTCGCGTGACGACTATTCTGGGCTAGGTACAGTGACGTCACTGCAAAAGCGTGTGCTTACACGAAGAAAGAATCGTGAGGAGATCGAATGCTATATCACGGAAATACCACTAATATTCTTATAAAACCTGATATATAAACTGCAAAGATTAATACGATTTATATATTTTTAACATCAATTTACGTCTGTAATTCATTAATAATTTAATCAATTTAACTACGTTAATTTTTACATTAATATTAGATTGTTAACGATTCTACATTATTTTTCCGTATCAAAAACACATTAAATCGGATACAAATACAGTTGCTATTAGAATTAAGGTAACGAAAATAAATCAAATTTTTTTTTATTTTGTGTGTTTTCTCACCTCCAAACATGCTGAAAATCATTAATATTCATGAAAGAATTGAAACATAAATTAATTATTAAATAAACTACGTAATTTTCTATTTTACAAAAATCACTCATTAATTTTTCATGTGTCATTTTTTGCCTCGTGACACACAAAAAGACGTTTGTTTCTTTAATTTGGAGATCGTGACTTGCGTGACTGTGTATGTGAATGGAAACTTGTAGGCGCGTAACAAGGGCAAAAAATAAAAAAGAGTTTTTGTTAGGCCTTGAAGAACTAGACTATCAAACACGTTAGAGGAAGTCAGAAAGACTTGTTGATGGTTTGACTATCGTTATGCACTCATTCCTCACAGAATCCTTACTCCGAATAGCGCAATGTGTCTCTACTAAATAAATTTATATATCTTCTTCCTTAATTATTTTCTCATTAAGTGGATTTGGGTTTATAATCTCTAAGGATCATCATTGTTAAATTCGTTAACTCTACATCAATGCCTATAAAATGAAAATGATTTATCTAAGAAGAAAGAGAAAAAAAGAGAATGGTGCCCATTTCTCCTAACTGGACTTATTTTTACGTTTTGGATAATTAAGTCGATACGTTAAAATGATGAAAGATAACAACCACATTAAATATTTATCATTCTTTAATTTATTATTGCAGTACGTTCAGACCATCACTGTAAGCCAGAACTATGAGTTTATTTCAATAGATGAAAGAGTTCGTAAATGAATCGATATTAAAATTTCAAAAAGATATTTAGTAAAAAATTAAACTTTTGCAAAGAAAAAACAGTCGAAGAAAATTTAACGAAGCAGCATCTTAAGATTATCATTATATCAATATAAAGGTTTCTGAATAATGTATAAAATGTTCTATATCGATAAATCTCCAAGAAATAACAGTTTCTTAGAGACGGATACTCAACGTTCAAAACTTAAAAAGATATAGCCTAATAGATGAAGTTAATATAATAGAGATGAGGATAATTAAGAAGTAATAATTAAGTAAAAGCTCTTATAACAGGCGTCATTCTCAAATACTTTAAAGAAAAAACGCAAATCAAAAAATATATAGAAGTTTAATTGAAAATACAATTGTTTCGATTATATCAAATGAAGAAATAAAAAGAAAATAAGATAAACATTTTATTTTTATATTTTCACACAATTTAAGTTTGCTTCGATGATCAATCACAGTACAACCACATATTTAATAGTATTTATTAACGCCTTTCATGAGTTAATATCTTCTATTTATCTCAGAGGATCTTTAAGATTTACAAAAACTTTCCTTGTTTAATTTTCATCACTTCTATTACATTAAAAGTAATTACATTTGCTTAAGATTGGTGTCATATGAATAAACTAACAACAAATTATTTTGTTAATATGTAATCTTTGTATTGAGTTAATAAAATTAAAGAAAGGGCTATTAAACTAATATTTTTAAATTTAGAAACCATTACGCCTAATTGTTTAATATAATTTAATTTAAATATTAATCTTTAAGTTTTTACAAGGCATTTTTCATTATAAATTTGGTCTCGTCAGTTACGAATGACAAAACCACATTAAAATAACATTAAAAATTAGTTTTACATTAAATAAATATATCGGCTATATTAATTAAATTAAAATCTATTATATTTAAATATTCTTAAGAAATTAATAAAAACAATGTTAAATTTAATGAAAAGTGCTGATTAAAAATGAAAATCTAACGTTATTTTATCATAAAAATTATTTTAAAAATAAAAGGTAGATGTTAAAGATAAATTACACATAATTTAAAATCCAATTTATTTAATAAACAAATTTCAATTTGCAAATGAACAGGTATAGAAAGTTTATGACGACCGCGATCGTTTAGGAAAGATACACAAATGGCAGCGTAATGACATTTGGAGCAAGAAACATGAAAATTTAAGTACGGAAGACAAGAGTAAAAGATGCAAACTAGAAAAAAATAAAATACATATATTTAGAAACGAAATTGCCATGACAAAGTCGGTTTGATTGCAAAGAAAAATGATATTTTTCAATACGCAATACGATGAGGCAAAGGATGTAATTGTTGGAATAGGTGTGAGAACGTTTGGAGAAAGCAGTTAGCGAAAGTAAGATCCCTCCAAAAAAAGGGGGAAAATAGATTGGAAAGATAAAAAGAACTGGGGAAATTTTATTGAATGAGGTTCAGTATTCTAGCTAATATCAATATTGAAAAAGGAGAAAATGCCTCACAATTACTGAACGTATAAATTGTAATGAGAGATGTCTACAGAAGAGTATTATATATAATTATTTTTCTTTATTACACTGTTAAAGAAAACGTACACAGAATAATAAATTAATATCTTCTGGGTACGAACCAGAAAACAACTCTCTAAAAATATTAATAATTTGGAAAGTAACGTAGTTAAATAGAGAATAATATTTTTTAGAAAATTAGTTATGCTTTACAACTATCTTACAACAGAAAACGTTAATTTATCCGTAAAATATTTTGTTCGAGTAATAATTCATAATAATGATTAAATTATTCAAATAGTTATTAATGTTAGTTAAACCAAAATAACAAAGATAACACTTAACTAGACACACCTTATTCGTGGGTTACGCCTAGTAAAATAACATGATAAATAAATAGTTTGATATTATGTTACTGTTAATGTTTTAATAAATTTTGGAGATTTGCATTATTTTGATTGCCCGCAATTAATGTCGTTTTGCATAATTATCAACTTTTCCATTATTGAGAAGCTGCTTAAATGTCGAATGTTAATTGGTTAATTGGAATGTCTGACCTGTTATCGAAAACTTTCTAACTTCGAAATTTAATTATTGTATGTTATATTCTTCGCCTTCACTTGTAAAATCTATAAACAAGATTTTAAAGTTTTAATCTTTATCAAATGCCATTTAAAAAATAATCCCATTTACATCCCCTGACGAAGTACAATACCGATTTAATATATACTGTGCATAATTTTCGAAGTCTGACCGTCACGCTTTGCACCGGGACAATTATCAGTCGCGAGAAAATGAGGCTATACAAAATAGGCTATATTTTATTATGTAAATATATCTATTTTCTCATTTATGTATATTATTCTGAAACGTGTTGTTTAAATGATTCGGATGCGACGTCGCGTCCTACGCCTATCAAAGATAAAAACATTCTAATTTAACATTGCCGAAATGCGAAAATAAATTCTATTTTTAGAAAAAGACTATTTAAAAAATATATTCGACTACTTTACTATATTTCATCTATATTAACGGCGCTTCAACACGCATTATAACAAGAATGAAATACTATTTCAATAGCTGTTATAGAAAAGTATCATATATAGAAAGTACAGTACCACGTCTATAGTCTAATTAAACAACATTAACAGTTTTAAAAGTAATTAGTGACCAGATAATGATAACGCGCTGGCGACGCGATGCGACGTCGCGATTCACACGAAAGATGTTACTTATAAAATGCACCATAACGAAACAAAATTACAAATATAAAATATAATAAACGTTTTTACAAAATTCTTGTAATCCAAATAAAATGTTTTATTTTTAAACAAAAGTAACAAAAATATACCTCATTTATCGATATTTTTACAACAAATTAGTAATTTAGATAAAAGAATAAAGAAAATGAAAAAGCAAATTACGCTTACTACAAAAATGTATATTATTATTTGTTTTATATTTTTATAATATTAAAAACTGACAACTTTAATAATTTCCTGAGCTAAAAACAAAAGAAAACATTCCTATTTTTCCGAACGATAATAAGCAGTTTATTTCTCTCTTTCGTAGCCAGATGAAAGAATTCTTTTAAGCTGCTGATTTTTCGAAATGTAGATCCAGTTCGTTCAGATAAAGCTTATTCTCTGCAGCTAACGAACTTCCACAACAGAAAGAGAAAGAGAGAGAGAGAGAGAGAAAGAGAAGGAATGGCTACTCGAGTTAGTTGGTTTCCTGCAGGCGAAATACGAGAACTGCAACTTAATAGGAGAAGTCTAATAAATTTCTGTTCGCGAGTTTTCGGGATGCCTTACTAATTCTGTTCCAGTACCTGTGGTTATAAGAAACCTATCAAGAGGCGGAGTTTGATCTCTAACAGGAAGATGGCTTCTCTCTCTCTGTCTACCTCTCTACAAAATTCGGATGCAACACAAAATAGAAAAACTTGCGGATGATACAAGATTAAAGATGAAAAACTATATATTTTTCTTATTTTCTTTTATTGTATGAGTAGACTTTACTCGCAAAATTTTCTCTAAAAACCTAAAAATTAGATAATTTTTAGTTTCTTAGAGCATTAATAAGCAAACATTAGACGTTAATAAGCAAATTCATACTTTAACATGTCTTAATAAGCTTAAAACTATATTTAAGTTTATTAAAAACGTAGATATTCGTTTTAATATATAAATTACAATGTTATTATATAATCGATGAAGGATTAAATGATTTATTAACTATATATTATCGTTATTCTTAAATATCCCAAAAATTTTACGTTAATTATTTATGAATATTGCGAGTTTTGAACTAGATAAACCAACTTATACATAAACCATAACTTAGTTATAATTTCATAAAAATCTGTAGCTTACTGTGTAAATATATTTGAACACAGTAAGCGTATATTGTGCTCACACATTTGAAAGTTTTGGAATATTTCAAGCATTGAACACCCCAAAATACTTTTAAAAAATATTCAATAAATCGTTTAAGATGCATATTATTCATTAATAATAAATATTAAAACGTCCTGAGAAAAGTTTAAAATTGATGTTTTCTACAGTGTTTTGGAATATATAAATAGAGCGTACAGACATACAGTTTATAATACTGTAATATAGGCATATACTGAAATATTGTTCAAAAATTTCAGTACAGTTCTAAAGTGTTAATTCTTTATATATTCAAAGCTACTTCTCTAAAATATTAATATATTAGTAATACATGCAAAATATCTTACGAAAAATTTAAATAAGTATATGAGATATAATGTATTTATATATTTTACAACTATAGACGTCTAAGATACAGCTTATTCATATACTGATACATTCCAAAAATACATTTAGAAAGCTTCAGTAGGCGCGAGATGTATAGCTTATTCATAAACTGATATACTGGTATTCCAAATCTTTCTGGAAAGTATCAGGGGACATGAAAACTTATGACTTATGTAATGCGACACCACAAAATATTTTAGAACGTATCAGAGGGCATTTAAATATTGTGATACGTTTCAAAAACAATTTAGAAATATTCCTAAATTTTTGTAATTTTAGAATATTTCAAAAAATATATTCGTTAAATATCAATTGTTTAATTATCTGGAACACATTCATAAGTTGATGTAATCCGAATTGCATTTGAAATGCCAAAAATATGACATTTATATATTGCTATTTTCTAAGAATATCAATGTCACTTGCTGTAATTCTTTTCCTTTTTTAGAAATTACCGATGAGTAAATAACGTAAACTTGTAAATAATTCATATAGCACAAATGTACTGTACAGTCAGTTTATCTCTCATAAATTATCTCTGAAGTTGTGTTTTATGTAATTTTGATAATTAATAATGAGCAGAAAAATAGTTTATTACAACACTGGAAAACTAAAATACAGTAGTTCTTAAAGAATCAAAGGGTTAAATATTTGAATTTTTAAAAAGTGGAGTAAATTCTTTTACAGAATTCGAACGTGTCCAATTTTTATCTGTAAAGAGAGTCAAGTGGTTTCGTCAAGAAATGAGCTATTGCCAGCCTGGTCTTACAGACAACCAATATTCAGACAGGGAAATTAATACGTCTCCTGTCTCCTCTATCGACCTGTTTTATCTAGAGGCAGCACGCAGTCGACGCCTTTGCTTCATTCCGAGTGCTGCTGACTCATCGGGTTGAGATGATAGTGTCTCTTATAGGAGGAGTTGTCCTATTTAACTCTTTTCTCTATTGAAATAATCGTTAAAAAGGGGGTTTAAAGTTTTATTGCTAACCATCTGAACGAAAAATTCGATAAATTAGATCAGCGAATCTTCTTCCGCCTATTGAAACTAGGATAAATTTTGCGTTAATCGAACCTAAAATATTCGATATTAATGAAGAAATTTAAAAGATAATCCATCAGAAAATATTTAAAAACTTTAAACAGATGTGTAATTTCCACGCTAAAATTCCTATTGGCATCTGGATAGTTTCCGTATTCTCGACCCGTTCAAAAATCTAGAAGTGAAAATATTTCCATATAGAATACAGAAATGGAAATTCCGTAAAGACTGTTAGAATAATGAAAATTTAAATAAGTAAATATATATATATAACCGAATTTTATATATAAAACGATAAAGAAATGTTTCCGCGAAGGATTGAATTCGGTTTCTCTTAACGGATGTCAACTCCGTTAACACAGAGTTGCGTAATTCCTAAGGGCGATAAAAATGGCGCACTTCATAAAAAGGCAGTAACAGTGCAGAACGAATATCGTCGAAGCAAAGTCGATTCTCAGCCCGTTTCCACATCGACAAAGTACGACAAGCGCGAAAGAACCGTGGGGAGCCGGGATGATAAACAGTCGTCTATACATCATCGGACAACAGACTGTCAAATGTGCCGTGTTTTCTCGACAGAAAAGAAGAAGACGAAAAAAAAAAAAAACACGAATCCCGCTTACGTCTCCTTCCCCGGAGACTACAGCCAAGTCCAACAACAATTAATCCTATTTTAATTACACTTGAATTTGCGTTGACAGCTTCGACAAATCTCTAGAGGGGAACCAAGGGGGTCGTGACACTTGTTGCCAATGTCGCGTATAAAATGTTTTTCCCCCTCCCCTTCTGAAACGAATCGTCCAGTAATTTATAATTGGAGAAATATATCGTCATTGTTTGACAATCTTGAACATAATCTGATTTACATACAGTACACAATACACAATATTATATTTGGCTTAAAATATTCATAAATTAATTTAAAGAGAATTATTAATGTAACAGTGAATCGGTTTCAAATCCGAATAAAATATTTAATAATAAATCCCAGATCGTTTTCTGTGATTAGAGAAATAATTTTTATATATTAATTCGTCGTAATTTGAAGAATATTTAATTCTAGACACACAAATCAACTTGCTTTATGCAGAGAAAAGTTCATCTGATATTTGATCCATATTCACAGAATTTTTCCTATCGTTATCGTTAATTTAATAATGGTTAATATTAGCTGATATTTGTAAAATGTTGTTTAAATTACTTCGGGTTAATTTTCAATTAATTAAGCATCTAATATATTCTTTATTGAAATCCAAAATAAATGAGGGAAAGACCCTAATAACACGACTTAACAATAGAATTTAATTGTGTAATAATATCATGAGGTAACAACGTCTCCATAACCATTACTGTGAAGAGGGAGACGAAGAGATAACTAATTATTTTGAAGAACAACTCCCTCTTCTTTTCAAATAGACTCGATTGTAAGTTAATTCACACAAAATCTAAAAGATTTAATTCTATTTTAAAGAATGTTCTCTTTATAATCTGTCTTAATCGTTAAACTCGTAATTTGCAAATTGATTTAGACGTGAACTTGTAACATATTCCTTACTTCTTAAGAACTCTCAAGGTTAAAAAAATTATCTACGAATCCTCTCCCTTAAGACTAAGAATAAGCAGTCAGTTCGTGTCGAGACATAAGGTGCTTTCTCGTGATTATGTGTGAACTTGTAAAATAATATCAAGTGATCGCCAACGTGCGTGATCATGATCATTAAGTAACAATTCGCGTGAACGGGCCGAAAATGTTGCGCTTTCTATGCACAGTCATTTAAATAATCCTACGCAAGTGATATATAAATAACATATTAGGTATCGGAATTGTTTAAAAAGTGCTCTACAACTAACCGATATTTTTTTTTTATTTTTTTCATTCAAAAAACATTAGAATTCATTTCGTGAATGAGAGTGACAATTTTTATAACGTAGCTCATTATTTAAAATAAATACGATGATTAATTTGTCGAACATTCAACCATTTTAATTTTACATCGGTTTGTAGTTTTATGCACATGTAAAATAGTTAAAAAATGCTTGTTATTTTCTAAATTACGAAATTTATATAAAAATATTTGAATATACATTTCTTTGTATTATTTTCTAACAAAAAGTCTTGGAAAATATATAAAATATTCTTGAATTGTTTTTTTCTTTGCACAATATTTATTGTTAATGTTCAGAAATAATGTATATTATTCAGATGAATGTTTGCTTATTTTCTCACAAAAAGTTTTAAAAAATTTATGAAAAATATGCGGATAGATATTTAGTTTTTGTTTAATTAGTTAATGAAATTTCTTCTACATATTGTATTACTTTTATTCTTATTTATCGCGTTCTCTTTGGTAAAAAAAAAGTGCGTAAAATTAAGCAAAATGTTTACTTTATTTTCTATTTTATAAAATAAGAAAAATTTAAATTGTATTGTTTTCAATGTCGCAAAATGAACAAGAAACGTAAGAAAAATTGAATAAAATCCTATTACAATATACACTCTCTTTGTTTTCTCTTTAATAAGTAACAGGAAAACAAAAATATATGCAAAACGTCACTTGCGAGCATAATATGCTCAAAAGAATTTTAATTTATGAATAAATTTTAATAAGTCAGATTTTCAAAAAATAAAAAAATATATAGAAAATATGAATTCAAAAAGTCAGATGTATTGTTCGATGGGTGATGCTGTGCGATGCTAGCAGAAGTCGAAATGTCTACGAGAATGACATTCGGTTAATGATCGAAAATGCTTTTCTATTAATTCACGAACTCCAACCTTCATTTCCATCTTTTTCCTTTCTTTTTTTTTACTTTCCTTCTTCTTCTTCTTTTACTTTTCTTGCCTTTCTTTTTAGTTTTGAGCTGGCGAAACGCATAAATGATCAATCTTCTTCACGCTCAACCAACTTAAAGAATAGATGCGGAAAATAATACGAAAGGAACGAAAAATTTAAATCGAAATTAAAAATTTTTAATAACCTTCCTTCTGTCTTTAAGCGTCGGAGCTCCGGGCATCACTTCCGGTCTCCAGATAACGGAAGGATATTAGAGTCTGGCAAACCAGGCGTTTAAGGGATCACTCTCCGTCCGTTATCGATTAGTCATTCCAGCATTCGCCGTTGGTATAGTTCTGGATGATGCAAGGAAAGCAGGGGTACGGAAGCGGAACTCCTTCCTACCCCTTTCCGGAATGGCAATATCACGTGACTATAAAGCAAACCCCATTGGTTCTACCTCCTATATGACCCTATGGTATTCACCACCTTAAGGGAAAATAACTATTTTAAGGAAATTATATTATACTTTTTTGATATTATTCAACTTTAAACATAAGACAGTATGGTTATGAAAATAAGTTGAAGCTATTTCTATTCTATAACCCTTTTAACAAGAGGAATTTTATCTTAAATTTCGATAACAACATCAATAATGATTTTATTTTCAGACAGTTATCAAGGGTTCGGAGTATCTTCTAATTAAATAAATATTCTTTGTGCTGTTTTTTTTATGAAAGTATGTATCAGTAAAATAAAAAATTTATGATAATACAAAAATATTAATGTAATATATTCATATACCCGGAGTTATAAAAAGAAATTAAAATGAATTACGAAAAAACTGTATTGAATTACAAAATATGTTAAAATATACCTTAAAAACTTCAATGTAAAATTATCAAATAGTAAATATCATAATTTATTTATTTTCTTTTCTTTAGGATTTCGAGTGAACTTGAGATCTGAACGTAAGTGGAGATTGTAATCAACATCCTTACAACTTGACATAACTGTAGATTTTGACCTATTTTTGTTGTGTATTCTGAAAAAAGCAACTCGAAATTCAACTTATTGTAATAGAAGACCGTTAAAGTTTATTTCCTACGCTTCAAACCGTAGAACGAAAATAGGTCAAAGGTCACTGCTGTAAGAACACGGTTTACAATTAACACTTGATGTTGAAGCATCAAGTTTACACCAAAAAAAAAATTGTTTAACAATAAAATAGTGTGACATTGTTTTTTATTTATAAATTAATAGAAAATGATATAAATCTCGAGTTTATACTTATAATTTGTTAATTGTTAAGAATACTTAATATAAACTATATTGTACTTCTAAAATAATGTTTACTTTTTAATTTTCTTCCATTTTATCCCACTTATTCTATGAATATTGTTATCTTTTTAATTTATAATATTAAAATTTATATTACTATTCGATTTTATACAAATTTAATTGAATAATCTTCAACGCAAAACAGTACTAATTTTATTACTTTTATAACTTTAATTAATTTTTCCATCACTTACAATATACTTCTAAATACGAAAATATGCTATAAACGTTTTCTCTTTCATTTATAAAACGAAATAAAAAAATTAAAGCATAACCTTTTATTAAGTTTTTTCCCCTCTTTTATAAATGGGAGAAAAACTAATCAAATTTTAAGAATCAATTTTAAATCAATATTAAATCCAATTACTTAAAGTACAGTTTATTTATTTTTTAGCTCACAGTCTACATTTTTTCTACTGGATATCTTCAAGGCTCAACAATTAAGAGGCATAGAACTGCGATAATAACGTACCAAGAATTGTTACGAATGTGTTACTGGAATAGGAAATACTTTCCATAACTTGCTTTTTTTTACCATAAGTGTACTGTACGTGTAACGTGTAAAGACATATCCCACTAGTTTAAAATCTCTTTCATAACATTTCTTGATTGCTCCAGTACAAGACACACCAGCACGATGCGTGAGCCAACCAGACAGACTGAGAGCTATACAATTTATTTGTACGTCTCGAATTTTCAGACATTTTCTATCTTTTTTCTTTTTTAACGTCTGTCTGGTTTGCCTTCGATTACGTTAGATTCGAGTTTCCATATTTAAATAGTCTGCAATCATCTACTAAGATGTGGCCTATTTCCATGTATAAACAATTAATCCATATTTAGTTTTTATGAAAATTTATTACTTTAAATTTATTTATCATCCATCTATAACAAGTACAGTACTTGAGTCAAAGATACTGTTTCCTGATGGTGAAAGTTTGATGTAATTTGAATTATATGGAGGTGAAATTTGTGTCGATTTACACAAAAAGTAGCTTAATATATATCATTGAGATCTTTTATTATTTTTCTAAACAAGCCAAAAATTCAGAGACGGAAATTAAAATTCGCGTATGTAGTGTTGCTTAGAGTTTACGCCGCGACGCGACCAGGCGCGCCTACACAATACGGAGAAAGTTGCACGATACCAGTAAACTTTTAAATTATTACTTTTCATTAAAGAAAATTTAGAAGCGAAGTTTAAAAGGATCTTATAGGCTTTATTATTATTAAAATTATTACCAAAATGTTCATAATTAATTAATATATATTGTTATTGTTATTAAAAATATACACTTCAAACA
The DNA here is from genome assembly GCF_000671375.1 of Centruroides sculpturatus. NCBI lineage: Eukaryota > Metazoa > Arthropoda > Arachnida > Scorpiones > Buthidae > Centruroides > Centruroides sculpturatus. The sequence continues at coordinate 384,267 of NW_019384464.1, forward strand.
AGAATTCCGACGTAAAAATCTGTAAATTGAAAGAGCATCAAACGATTATTTTTGAATGCTTAAAATTCGGAATAATTGTTCGTTTACTTAAATCAATCGTCAATTATATGCTTTTTGATTGAATTCGAGCTATTACCAAATATTTACCTACGGAAAATTTATTTTGCCATAGCAGAACGGCAACGAGTTTTAGAAAATATTTGAATCGTTTGCTTCTTAACAAAACAAACTTTTCTGTTTTAATTGAATTTTCGTCCAAACTTTCTATTGACGGCCTGACTCATCAAGCTATTTCATTAATTTAATGGAACCGTTTTCTAAAACGTCGGACGACGTTGGACCTTGCGCATGCGTTCCACTTAAACTGATACGAACGAAACGAGAAATGCCTGGAGTAAGCGGTCGACTGTACGGAAGTACCAGACCGTGCAATCGATCTTAGACGAAACGTTAAGCAATTATCTTTACGAGAGTTTTGCAACTCCAGAAATATTCGAAATGCTGAGAAAGTAGTAATCAATATCACTTTTGCATATTATTAAAATGAAACTGCATACGAAAATTTTCTTCTTCTTTCCCTTCTTCTTTCTTCTATATCAATCAAAGTGAATTGGAAAATATTAAACAATCGACAACGTGTTGAAAGTGTTTCATTTACAATATATCTAATAGGTTATCAATATTTTAAATCATACTAACGGATTTTTGTAATGTTTGATGTTTAGCGAAACTAAATCTAAACTGGAAATTTATCAATATTATCAAGTATACACACGTAATCGGAACCGTTTCCCGTACGGATATGAACTTAATTTAATTGAAATTATTAGTAAGTCACGCACTTTTCATTAAAAAGAACCGTAACTTCAACCAAAACTTAGGCGCGTGATTATAGATTCCAAATTAGCTTAAAGGTGCATTTGTTTCGTCCGAGTAGTGTGCACTATTACATCAATTTGACGTCATTCTTACGGTTTTCTTATAAGAAAATGTGATAATGACGTGAATTTGATGTAAAATTGGACATTATTTAGACAGAAGTATGAAGTATTCTTTTTGAGAAGTAGCGGATTCGATTGTTTATTTGGTTAATGGCCTTCGAATTTGTGGATTTGCAACAGTCATTGTTGTTTGAAAGGCCTGTGGCTTTCAACGTGTCGCGTTTCATTCTCATTTGAATAATTAAAAGTATTTATGATAGTCGACCAGTTTTAAAAGATAAAAGAGAAGGTGAAACATGTTTCGTTTCGAATTAACATGAAAATACATTCCGATATTGCATTCTTAAATATGCCAAACGACTTCACGAAATTTTGTACTACGTTCGTGTTTTTTCCTAATAATGATTAAAATTGCATATATACATGCCGTGAAACAGAAGCACGGAAACACATAATGAAGTTAAACATAGTCTAACACGTTATAGCATAAACAACACGTATAATACGTATAGACAGAACCAACATAATGTAGAAAACACTCAGATTCCGACTACAACCAACAAGACAAACATACACTTTTTCGCTTTATTATATAGATTATACAGAGATACTTCAACCAAAAAGAATCTTATAGTTGAAATTCTTCTGTGATAGATCTTTTCTCTAAATCAAAAAGAATTCGCAGCCATGTTATGAAAAAAATCATAAAAAATAGTGACAGAAAAGAAAAGAGATGTAGTTTTATATCAAAAAAACAACTTAAGCTACACATTTTCAAAATTATAATATTTATCACGACATTTACTTCCGTTTACACACCGTTTATAGGCTATTTACTTCTGCAGTTTATAGATAAAAATATATTATTCAGTAACGCATTCTTCACTCCCAGAAAGAATTTATACTTTAAAGATAAATATTATTAAAGTTGAGAATTATCGTTTACCAGTATTAACTAAGAATCAGATGAATAGTTTTATGTACAGAGAAAATTCTAAAATTCAATTAAGCAGGGGTATATTAAGTAGCAATGGTTTAGAAGAACTAATTTGTATAGTGGCATAATTTCTAAATCACCTTAACTTGAGTAAATTACAATATATCTTATTTATTTTGTGATCAACCGATCGTCGGTAGAATGAATGAAGAATTATTTAGAGCTGTCAACATTTCTACAACGATGAAGAATCAGCCCGCAGCATGTTCAACCAAACATCCCTTCTATAATGCAAGATTTTCTTTGTTGAAAATTTGATGCTCTTTTAGTTGAAGGTCTTCGAACTTCTCTTCCAGTTTAAATTAGTCAATCGAGAAATTTATCGCAAAGATCGATACTTAGTTTCGGCTCACATCGATCGATAGCAAAACGTCGAAGAAAATTAGCAGATATAGCATTTTAGTTGGCATACAACGGGGTAATTCGAAACAGAGAATTTTTAATTACAAGATCTCGAAACCTGTCAGAAAAATATGTTAATTTTCTACCATTTAGCAGATATTCCTTCTTAAATAGTTAATTAATTCGAGTAAATTTGATTAATTTTACGCTCGTAGCGGGAATATTTGTTGTTGTTTTAACTTTAAACTAAATGAGACGTCAATTGTGGTGAAAGGATTTTAACGAGATAAAAATGATTATGTCCTCACCAGATGTTCCTCTGCAAAGTGATACTTTTCTGTTGCATCGAATAAAGAATTTTAAATGCCAAATATATCGATTTAAGATATATTTATAAGATTATTTATAATTATTATTACAGTCATCTTTATTAGATTATTTGCATCCGTATCAAATTACGTTAACTGATGATGATCGCTCTTTCTCTTAGAAGATCGAGCCTCTACAAACGATGCTATCAGAGATATTTAATTAGTTTCCTCTACGTTAATTAATCTACTATAATAATAATTATTTGGATATTTTTGATCTAGAAGCCAAATATCATCATAAATACGATTAAGAGATGAACGTAAAATTACAATATTGTCATTTCATTGCCATTACCACCATTATCAGTTTATCATCATGGATAATCCTATTTAATGTCTTGAGAAACGTTGGTAATTAAATCAAAGCAAATTTATTCAATTTAATTTTCTACACAATTTGATAAGATAGCCGTCTAATATGACATCATTAGTTTTGCAACCGTTATTAAAACGTTTAAAATACATTTTCCAAATTTTGCTTGTTGCCATTTGAAAATTGACGAAGAAAAAATTTGATATATATTAATTAAAAATCGTGGAAAAATTAATAACGTAAATATTTCTTTATGGCTTTTCAAGTCTAATTTGAAAATCCTTTGAGTTTTTCATACAGTTTTTATAATAAAAAATATGTTTAAAATTTTTTTGAAGTCTATTTTTCATTATGAAATAACTGAAATTTTCATTAAGATTTCTTCGAAGAAATCCTTTGGAATTATTTTCATTAAAAAAATTTATTTGATGAGAAATTCTTTAAGGCTCTTTTAATGAGAATCCTTTCGGGGACGAGATAAAGGACTTCAACTTCCAAGAACTATCTAAAGAAAACATGTGCGTAAAATTCTAGTATGGCTAAGAAAATTTAAGAATTTCAAAATCCTTAATTTTATAACACAACTTAATAAATAGAAAGAAGCAAAGTCCTTTAACTTTTCACTTGATGAAAGAAAAATAATCTTTGTTGTTAATAAAGCGTAATTTTGAGTTTTTATTTGAATCCTATCATAAAATTCTTTGCGCGTTTCTAATTTTGATAACCTTCGTTTTATAAAGCATCTTCATTAGGACCAATTAATGAATATTATCTTTCAATTTTCTGATTTTTTTATGAAATTTTAAAAATTTCTTTAATCTTTTATAAGGATGCTTAAGAAATAATTACTTTAATGAGATTCATGACTCTTTAAATGATAGATTCTATGAAACTTCTTGGACATTAATATAACTTCCTTATTGATAAAAATCCTACGAATCTTCATCACAATTCGTTTATCGATAATTTTCTTGAGATTTTTCGAATTTTTATTAGGAAATCTTCAACAAGGAATCCATTATCCATTAGAAATTCTTCGAAATGTTCATTACGACTCTTATGTTAAAAAAATCTTTCGAAACCCTTTACGAACTGAAGAATCTAGTTAGGGATTTAAACTGATTTCAGTTATAAACCATTTGACGTCGAGTTAATATATTAAAAAGCGGAGGTATTTTTCTCAGCGCCGTGCAGACAATAATCTCATCCAGTCGACAACCCACCCTGATCATTCGATAATTAAACAGCGACGAGAAAGAAAAGAAAAGAAAAGAAAAGAAAGAAGGTGAGGTAGTAGGGAAAAAAACCTCCGATCAATTCTAAACGCCCTAGACTCTTAAAGCGTCTAATAACGTGGCTTTAATTTGGACGGTGATAGCGGAGGGGGAAAAGAAGCTAAGAGGGATAAGAGGGGGACCGGGTAAGACGGGTTAATAGCTGCTCAATTACGTACGTCATTTCTTCTGCGTATTTTCCTACTAAGGGGGAGAAAAAGCAGCACGTGATGAGTGTTGAAACTATTTAACTGTCAGTCCCTTTGGAAGTTTGATAAGAATATCTTCAATAACCAAATGCGGTGTTAAATACTACTTAAATAATATTATTTTAAAAGGCAAAAAAGAAAAAAAAAGAAAAATAACTCTTTATGGAAAACGTTTATTCTGTAATTTGTGAAAAAATAATTATCTTAAATATAGTAATTTCGTTCCACGAAATTGTTCTCTGTCCTTCGGCAGGTGTACACAATTTTGTGTCAAATTTATTATTTAGTTTTTAGCATTTTTGAAGGGGAAAATATGTCGTTTAAATGGAACAGTTAAATTTTTCTATTGTAGTTCTCTTCGTCGTCGAGAAATTAAAATCATCTAAATCTTATAAATGATTTATTTTTCCAAATAACAAATTTATTTTAATAGTTTATAATTTACATGATTTATATATTGAAAGATGGTAAATTTGCTTGAAATCATTAACGAAGTAATAGTTTCATAAGACGATAAAAATAGCATAACTGCGACAACAAAACAAGCGGGCCTTCCGAATTCAAGCAAGATATCATGCAAAATACATATTAAATTACAATTAATTAAATATAAAATTTTCTTAATGGTCGGAGAAATAAAAATTGATATAATTAAACACAATTCTGATAACCTCAATTAGTTGTTGTTATATATAAATCGATTAATATTTAACTTAAGTTATGATGATTAATTCAAGAAAAAAAATATGAAAGTTCCTCTGAAAATTCGTGTTTTAAAAAAACGGTAAGGAATATATTTTTATTTAATTTAGATTCTGTGCTATTTGGTAATATTTTATCCATAAAAGTTTACCTTGTATTTATTAATGAAGAAAGTAATACATTCAGCATTCAGAAATTTGGAAAAAAAACCTATCATAACAATTTTGCAGCAAGAAAACTTAATATTGATACAAAATATTAATATATATTAATTGATATTAGTAAAACATTGACCTTTACGTTGTATTATACTTATATTACCTACACATTGTATTACAGAACAGTTATTAACACTTTAAATCAAAGAATAGAATAATTTCTATGCAGAAACATAATCCGAGATTACGAAGATAATATCTACGTACAGAAAAATATAAATTTGAAATTTTACAAACGGATAATCTTCGTGTTTTAAGCATTGTTTAGATCCGTGCGAGCATTTAAAATGTATTTAACGATTACCAAGCAGTTTGTTTCATCTCGTATGTAAATTTAAATATCCAAATTTAACTTACTCGTACTTACGTTTAACCGATTAGGAAGGTAATACCTGAACCAAAGTCATCATGCTTTATATAGGAATATAAAATTTTGTTATTATTACGAACTATTCAGCATAGCATGTAGTCCTTTGTTTTATATGTGAAATCCTTAATGATTTTTAACTCTAAGTATATATTCTGCCCCTATATATATATATATATATATAATTTTTACTTTCCTTTCATCTTTCGTATCTATATTTTGTTCAGATAAGAACAGATCAAAATCAATTAAGATAGTGTGAAATATTGCCTTGTGATAGATGGCAAGAAATGCTCTTCCGCATCTGATATGTCTCCTACCTCTCGTATTCGGATGTATTGCTTCCCAAATCTATATTTTATCAGATAATTTGCTAAGACAATTTTTAAAATAAAATCTGAAATTTGCATATTTTTTCTCTAACAATTTTTATAATTATTGTCATTAGTCTAGCTAAATTTCACTTTTGAAACTTTTACGTTTAGCTTAACATTCTGATATATTTTCACAAAGTTAACTTGGTATAGGACGAAAAATACAGTATTGCTAAAAAGTTTTCTGGGCCAATTACAATGCCATTTAGCATATGTGAATTTAAAATTTTTATTTATAAATACATAACACGGTTCAGCAATTTCGATACTCATTCAAATTTCAATACTTTTTATAGTTAAAATTCGGATGTGAATATCTAAAATTTTCCGTATTTTTAAGTTAATATAAAATTATAACTTAATATATACTGTATTATTGAAAATGTATTTTTTTTTTATTTTACAAATCTGCAAAATATAAGTTTATCAATATCTTACAATTCAAAACTATTTTTAACATTCACGAAAACTGTGCAAATTAGGAGACTTTTACATAGGAAAATATACATTATAATATTAAAACGTACGTAATTTCATATAATTTTATTTTTAAATGTCTTACAATTAAATTAAGGATGTTTGCTTAAAATCATTCAAAAATTAATGATGATAAATTATAATTATTCTACACTACAAAAAATAATAATTTTTAATTCATATTTTACCTGTAGAATGATTATAAACGAAAATGATTCTTATCTCACCTGAATTTTTACGATTTTACTAAAACTAACAGAGAAAATGGAGAAAATCGCGCTATATTCTTCCAGAAAAAACATCTGTTTATATACAAATAACCGCAGCAAAGTGAACAATTTGCCATACAATTGGTTCGAAATTCACCTTTACACCTGGTGATGAAAACGAATAAATTTAACGGCCCACAACAGATGTGGTCGACATTATCCATCTCCAATGATTCTTTGTTCCTCTAAATGAAGAAAGTTATCGCATGGATGTAAAACCTCGATTATCTGATTTTGAACTTTATTTAAAATTTTAATTCAAATCTCTAATTTCTACAGGAACGTTTTAATATACATTTCTGATAATATTAAGACTTCTATTTGCTGATAGAAACGAAGAAATTCGTGAAGTGGTTCTACCTGATACCAACTAAGCGGTCAGTTCAACCAGATGGCGCTACTGCTAGTTTGTGGGGTCGATATTAAACTCGGTCACGTGGCACGTTTCGTGATTTTAATATGAATCTTTAACACGAGAGAGAGAAGATGCGTGATGCGTTTCATAAATAAAGCACAGATAATATATCCTATAACATATAAATATACCCAGATGCATTCTAATTCTCATCGTAAGACTTTATATATTTTAAACAGAACTTAAATCGAATTCAAAATTTTCACAAACAGCATTAATAATAATTATCATTAAAGTAGAATTAACAAGATTTAATTTTTACAATTGTCTTGCGTCTTAAGTAAAAAAATGATAAAAATATTAAATTTTTAATAAACATTAAAAATATTATTGGATAAAGTTTACTTAAAAGACAACATTTAATATCTAGAAAATAAATTATAAAAATATGCCAANCAAATATAAGATAATATGGGGTAAAACAATATAATTATCAAAATAAAATGTATTTTATTCGTTATCGATGCAAATTTTAGGAACCGAACTGTTGAGTTATTATAATATAGCTGAAAATGATCACATGTTTATTGCAAGTAAAGAGATTTATATATCATTCTCAGTACATATTCTGAAGATAATTACATACTGTTCAGAGTGAATATATATTATACATTTAATCTATATTAACATATTTAATACAAATATAAAGCAGAATAATTAAATGCTCCTTACAACGACCGCTGTTTACTAAGCGTTAAATGTTAAGAAGAAAGTTTAAAAAAATATATCGATATTTAAGCGGCTAAAGGCTAAATTCACAGAGAATTTTTTGCAAGTTTTAATCCATGTAAGTTGAAATTTATGAGAATTTTTATCAGTTTTTTCATAAGCAATGATTTTTTTTGTTAACGAAATAGTTATCGCATCAATATTTTTCTATAAATTCATTTTATAACACATTTAAATAAATTCAAAATCATGATTAAAATTAATCATGTCTAGTAGCTTGACTTCTACAGTTATTACAAACCACAAATAACCTCAATTAAACGTTCAAACAAGCAATTTCACATAATATAATTACTAAAATAGCTATTTTACGAATTTGTAATGCTTGAGAAATGTAGTAGTTCAATGTACACATAGAATTACCATCAATTTATCATATAAAAATCATAGTAAATTAAGCAAAATCAATATTTAAATGTTCAGTTACAGAATCTAAAATAAAATTCTGTTTTAATTCTTATTATTCAGATTTATAACTAACTGTACAGTATCTTCAATTTACTACCTCATTATATATTGTAATAGCTTAATGCAACAATTATACTCTCTAAAGCTTACATAATATTAGATAAATAATTTCATATACTTTAAGCCATTTACTATCTTATTGTGAGAATAATTAAATATATTACTATTATTATTAATTAATTTAAGTTTAGATCATATATATTATTTAAGAGTACAAAAAAGCCAAAACTTAATTAAACTTAAAAAAGAATTACATTAAAAAGCTTAGGAGCATAAAATTAATAAGTTAAAAATTCCGCATTCTTCGAGAGTTTTCGGAGTTTTGAAAAATCTGAAAAATCGCAATTAATTCTCAGTAAAAGCATCCCTCTTCTTCATCTTTTTTCAACGACAAGGATTTTATCCCACGATTCAATAGAGAACGATCGTCCTTAAGCATTCTCCTCCCATCGATTGCTACTTGATAAGACAATTGCAGTCGACTGGGTCCTGTTAGGCACGTGCTACATTACCTCATATTTAAATATTCACATATGTAGTAAAAATAAATACGGCGAAATCAAGAATCTAACGCGTGAACGAATAAAATAGTAACAACTTTTTAAGAGAATGTTTATAAAAATAACAAGGCAATACAAATAAAGAAGGATAATAGCTGGATAGCAATCTGTTATGACGACTCTGGTACGGAGTGTGCCAAGAAATAGGTGAATGACCCGCGTCTATAGGCACCTGGTGAGGTATGAGTCTCAGGGGGAAACTAAATGCCACCTTCAGCACATCACTTACCACATAATCAATTTCGGGCCCGTTACCGCGAACATCACGTGATTAAACAATTCCTTACCTCCAGAATCTTGTATTGAAGGAGAGAAAAAATCTAATAAAGGAACACCAATAAGTTCAGCATTTATTAATATATATATATATATATTTTTTATCTAAATTAATAAATAAAAAAGATTTCTAGATTAAAATGCTTTCAAAAACCTTTTTATAATTAAGAGTTTTTTTTATTTATTTTACAATTAAATATTAACAGAATGCGATCAATTTCGAAATGTGTGCTGCCTTTATGTTTGTGTGTGTGTAATATATAAATGAAATGAAAGAATTCCCAATTTTTATCACAATAAATTAATTAAAACTTGTTTTAAAACACATATAGTCAACATGTCAGTTCAGTTAACAAACTCATCATTTATTCCTCAAAAAATCTCTCGGGCAAAAATCTGCATTTTTGTAATAACCCAGATTCTTAATAAATGGGAGGTGACTGATATTAAAAAATCAATTCGATTTCTTAATATAGTTCTCCATCCAAAAAATATTGACGTGATTCGAATTTTATATCATTCGAAATTTAAATCTCAAAAAGAAATTTTTTACATTTCTATAACATTTTTTCAGTAATTAAAATTATAATACTAGTATATTTTCGAACTGTTACGACTCTAACATGCGACTCTACGGTGCCCCATCAATTACTTTGATAAAAGAGCAATTGCTAATAGCTAAATTTCATTTGACCGTTTATCGAATCGAGTCGAACCTCAACGGATAAAACTGCTCAAACTAAAGTTATAATCGCTTTTAAGATAATTAATTCGGAAGCGTGATAATCTCTGATTAAATTTCTCTTTTATTCTCCAGGTTAACATTAAACAATCGCGTCAAGAAAAGTCATAAATCAATTTATATATATTCAGAGTGAACAATAAATAATTAAATATGATAATACATAAAAGATGCTGAAGATGATGAAATTAAGTAAAAACTTATAAATATCTGAGATTTCCTCAGATATATAATATAACAAAAATAAAAGATTTGAACAAATATTGGTTAGGTAGGTTAGATAGTCAGGGTCCGTTGACAGGTTGTTTGGAGCCCAGAGGTAAAGCGTGTCGCTTTTGCCATAAATGAAATATGTAAAACGACGTTTTATTTTCTTATCAATAAAAAGTAGTCTTGAATATTTTATCTTTTATTAATAAAAATAACTTTAATTTATAGGAACCACTGCAGGCCTCTAAGTTTTCTCTGGGCCTTAGCTCTTACCGTTCCCGATCGTCGGTAGAATGAATGAAGAATTATTTAGAGCTGTCAACATTTCTACAACGATGAAGAATCAGCCCGCAGCATGTTCAACCAAACATCCCTTCTATAATGCAAGATTTTCTTTGTTGAAAATTTGATGCTCTTTTAGTTGAAGGTCTTCGAACTTCTCTTCCAGTTTAAATTAGTCAATCGAGAAATTTATCGCAAAGATCGATACTTAGTTTCGGCTCACATCGATCGATAGCAAAACGTCGAAGAAAATTAGCAGATATAGCATTTTAGTTGGCATACAACGGGGTAATTCGAAACAGAGAATTTTTAATTACAAGATCTCGAAACCTGTCAGAAAAATATGTTAATTTTCTACCATTTAGCAGATATTCCTTCTTAAATAGTTAATTAATTCGAGTAAATTTGATTAATTTTACGCTCGTAGCGGGAATATTTGTTGTTGTTTTAACTTTAAACTAAATGAGACGTCAATTGTGGTGAAAGGATTTTAACGAGATAAAAATGATTATGTCCTCACCAGATGTTCCTCTGCAAAGTGATACTTTTCTGTTGCATCGAATAAAGAATTTTAAATGCCAAATATATCGATTTAAGATATATTTATAAGATTATTTATAATTATTATTACAGTCATCTTTATTAGATTATTTGCATCCGTATCAAATTACGTTAACTGATGATGATCGCTCTTTCTCTTAGAAGATCGAGCCTCTACAAACGATGCTATCAGAGATATTTAATTAGTTTCCTCTACGTTAATTAATCTACTATAATAATAATTATTTGGATATTTTTGATCTAGAAGCCAAATATCATCATAAATACGATTAAGAGATGAACGTAAAATTACAATATTGTCATTTCATTGCCATTACCACCATTATCAGTTTATCATCATGGATAATCCTATTTAATGTCTTGAGAAACGTTGGTAATTAAATCAAAGCAAATTTATTCAATTTAATTTTCTACACAATTTGATAAGATAGCCGTCTAATATGACATCATTAGTTTTGCAACCGTTATTAAAACGTTTAAAATACATTTTCCAAATTTTGCTTGTTGCCATTTGAAAATTGACGAAGAAAAAATTTGATATATATTAATTAAAAATCGTGGAAAAATTAATAACGTAAATATTTCTTTATGGCTTTTCAAGTCTAATTTGAAAATCCTTTGAGTTTTTCATACAGTTTTTATAATAAAAAATATGTTTAAAATTTTTTTGAAGTCTATTTTTCATTATGAAATAACTGAAATTTTCATTAAGATTTCTTCGAAGAAATCCTTTGGAATTATTTTCATTAAAAAAATTTATTTGATGAGAAATTCTTTAAGGCTCTTTTAATGAGAATCCTTTCGGGGACGAGATAAAGGACTTCAACTTCCAAGAACTATCTAAAGAAAACATGTGCGTAAAATTCTAGTATGGCTAAGAAAATTTAAGAATTTCAAAATCCTTAATTTTATAACACAACTTAATAAATAGAAAGAAGCAAAGTCCTTTAACTTTTCACTTGATGAAAGAAAAATAATCTTTGTTGTTAATAAAGCGTAATTTTGAGTTTTTATTTGAATCCTATCATAAAATTCTTTGCGCGTTTCTAATTTTGATAACCTTCGTTTTATAAAGCATCTTCATTAGGACCAATTAATGAATATTATCTTTCAATTTTCTGATTTTTTTATGAAATTTTAAAAATTTCTTTAATCTTTTATAAGGATGCTTAAGAAATAATTACTTTAATGAGATTCATGACTCTTTAAATGATAGATTCTATGAAACTTCTTGGACATTAATATAACTTCCTTATTGATAAAAATCCTACGAATCTTCATCACAATTCGTTTATCGATAATTTTCTTGAGATTTTTCGAATTTTTATTAGGAAATCTTCAACAAGGAATCCATTATCCATTAGAAATTCTTCGAAATGTTCATTACGACTCTTATGTTAAAAAAATCTTTCGAAACCCTTTACGAACTGAAGAATCTAGTTAGGGATTTAAACTGATTTCAGTTATAAACCATTTGACGTCGAGTTAATATATTAAAAAGCGGAGGTATTTTTCTCAGCGCCGTGCAGACAATAATCTCATCCAGTCGACAACCCACCCTGATCATTCGATAATTAAACAGCGACGAGAAAGAAAAGAAAAGAAAGAAGGTGAGGTAGTAGGGAAAAAAACCTCCGATCAATTCTAAACGCCCTAGACTCTTAAAGCGTCTAATAACGTGGCTTTAATTTGGACGGTGATAGCGGAGGGGGAAAAGAAGCTAAGAGGGATAAGAGGGGGACCGGGTAAGACGGGTTAATAGCTGCTCAATTACGTACGTCATTTCTTCTGCGTATTTTCCTACTAAGGGGGAGAAAAAGCAGCACGTGATGAGTGTTGAAACTATTTAACTGTCAGTCCCTTTGGAAGTTTGATAAGAATATCTTCAATAACCAAATGCGGTGTTAAATACTACTTAAATAATATTATTTTAAAAGGCAAAAAAGAAAAAAAAAGAAAAATAACTCTTTATGGAAAACGTTTATTCTGTAATTTGTGAAAAAATAATTATCTTAAATATAGTAATTTCGTTCCACGAAATTGTTCTCTGTCCTTCGGCAGGTGTACACAATTTTGTGTCAAATTTATTATTTAGTTTTTAGCATTTTTGAAGGGGAAAATATGTCGTTTAAATGGAACAGTTAAATTTTTCTATTGTAGTTCTCTTCGTCGTCGAGAAATTAAAATCATCTAAATCTTATAAATGATTTATTTTTCCAAATAACAAATTTATTTTAATAGTTTATAATTTACATGATTTATATATTGAAAGATGGTAAATTTGCTTGAAATCATTAACGAAGTAATAGTTTCATAAGACGATAAAAATAGCATAACTGCGACAACAAAACAAGCGGGCCTTCCGAATTCAAGCAAGATATCATGCAAAATACATATTAAATTACAATTAATTAAATATNACAGAAATATATGAAGATATGTTACGAATTTAATCATTTTAATTATTCGGTTCATAACTTACGAATTCAATATAAAAAAAGAGTCTATAGAGGTATTCTAAAAATGTAATCAATCATAAAGTAATTTTTAAGCATTTAAAAATAAGAAAAGGTTAATTACTTGTACGTTTAATATACGTGAGTATTGTTTGTAAAGAGTATTTTGTAGGGAGCAGGTGATAAAGATCCCTGAGATCTCTTCCTCCCATCGATACACTAGAAGTATACAGTAAAGACTCTTTCTCAGTCACTCGCTTCAACCTCAACACGCCATACAAACCATCAACATCGTTACCTAAACAGAATTTTGTTTCTTATCACCAAACCAATATATCGAATGGAGTGGCGAACGAACAAAGAAACCATGTGTTACTCTTTTACGTGGCGACATCTTTTCTTATTTTTTTCTAATGGAGATTAGGCCTAACAACGAGAGAGTAAAATCTCGTATATAATCGATACAAGGATGGAGATGAAGTCGAGTTTTCGAAACGATTTTACGCTCTCCACAAATTCTATAGTTATATATAGACAAAAGGGGATAGAAAAAAGCTTACTAACCGGGTGACGAGAAGGGCCACCTGTTTCACGACCCACCTGCTGAAAATTGGACTTGCCGGCCATCTGCTGCGTGTCCCGGCGTCATCTGCAGCTCATAACATCCTGAGTTATCTGTCCCGTCGTTACAGCAGGACACCAAATTGAGGGGGATGTTTTCTCTTGCGCTTTCTTAGCCAACATGTTAAGTAGAGCCGTAACGCGCCAGAAATCGTAACATTGTTGCCAGGCTCCCGATAAAACAACAGAAAGCCGCCATGGCGGATGACGGAGCCATGTACGCATGCGTCGCTACAAAGTAATCCTTTTGGTCAGTTTCGTAACTAGAAGTAAATATATATTTTTTTCTTTTCAATAATTTTTCCGATATTTTCTACGACCGACTTTAGCAAATTTTAGTTTATTTTTTTGTTAAAATTATTATTTTTGTTCTCTCATACAGATCCTATACGATCGAAATATAATATCTGATATCGATTCGCTACTACTAAACGTAGTACCGATTATTCGATACAAGTTCATAATATACTATCGCAAATGCGGTGAATGGTAGAGTAAGTATGCCTTATATTCGATTTTTACGAAGTTAAATCGTGTAAAAAACTGAATATTTTTTGTTAAATGCATCATTTGAGAATGATATAATGCTATATATACAGGAGAAAAAATTTTTTTAACTGCTTTAAAATTTCCTAAAATAATTTAACTTGTTACTTTATATTTTTGAATTATTTATAAATATTTAAACGAATACTTTAAAATTTTATTAAATATTAAAAACTATTTNTAAATACCTAAACATAAACCGAAAAAAAGTCTTTCAATTATTTCCTATCAAAACACGCGATTCAATTTCGGAAAGTAGTGATAAAAATTTAAACTTTTCCTTTCTTTCTAGTTCCTTTATTCATCATTAATGTTAAATTTCTTACTTAAATATAAATAGATAAAGAAAAGTAGAAAAAGAAAATTGTTAAAATAGTTCAAAAAAATCAAAAAGGTTCCATATTTAAAATTAGTTATGTACATTTATATAAAGCTGAATTAAGTATACAATATCGCTTCATAGTCAAATATATTAGATTCGAAGAGGAAAGGAGACAAACTAACAAAAGATACCAAACTATGTCTAGAAGGTAACGAGAGCTTTTGCCACTGGCATTGGTCGGTCGTGTGTGAAATATTAACTCTGCAGAAAGAAGAATAAAAAATAAAAAAAAATAAAAAAAAGAGGACACACCTGCCTAGTATGCGATCAATGCTTTTGTGCATTACTTCGTTTTTTCATCCTTAGTTATTATCTAATATCTTCGTATAACCTTCCCCAGAATTTTTCAAGAAAAAAGCACTTAATAACAAGAATTGGGTTATCTAATCTGTTCTTTAAAAATAACTAGCTAATCTCCCAGTTTTAAAAATGATTAACTGATTAGTTAACCTAGTTTAATTACTTTAATCAATCTACTTTAACTAGATAACTTTAAATTTAACCGATATTTTCTTAAATATTATGCTTGCAGTTAATAGATTAACTGAGCAGACTTCAAACTTAACTGATTAATAAATTTATTTATTAATTAAGCTTATTTTAATTGAATTAAGTTGTATTACGTTAAATATATGAATAGTTAAATCTACTTTTTAAATTGTTTTATCAGTAGGCCTATTCAGTTAACAAATTAGTTATGTAAACTAGGTTAACTAGATTAATAGTTAATATTTCTCAGCAGCTCTTCATAACCGATTAATTAATTGACGAATTAGGTTAAAACAATTAAATTATTTTAATTTAATTAACATAATTATACTAGGTTAACTGAATAAAGAATCAATTTACGTTTTCATAAAAATAGCGCTTAAGAACAAGAAATGGTTTAATACTCAGTTTAGTTAAACAATTCTCAAGTTGATCTTCTTATTCGTGAACTCACTTAAATTCATATAAACTGAGAAATTTTATATCAACATCTTCATTATTTACTTTAAATTATCTTTTTATAATCTATTGGCATGCGTTTGTTGGTATTCTATAAACGAGTTGAGAAAGTATCATAAATGTATTTTTTTCACCCTCTCTACGAAAGATAATGGAATATTCGATTAAAATAAAGATTTTACGCAATTTTTCATGAGAAAAATCCAACAAACACTATATGAAACATTAAAGAAATATCATTCGTTTCGGAGATGGAAGAAAAATTCGATGCATGTTGCGATAATGATTCGCTATCTCAATCGTGTAACAGCTTTAGCAAGTAGTCAATGGAAAAATTATTGGTTCCTTCATTTAAGTCGAAATTTTTCGAGAAAATTATAAAGAAAAATAATTATCAAGCTCTATACTTTCTCAAAATCAAATATTTTTATCGTTAGGGAAAAAAACAAATTAATTTGTAAATTAATATGAAAACTGTAGTTTTTAATCGTATCAACGTTATCATTTTTAACTTTTTTATTCTTAATATGTGTTCGGAATTCGGAAAAAATTGTTTACTTTCGTAAAATATTGCGATAAATTTAGATATCGAATATTATTTGATGTGAGTATGCAGTTTCTACTATACTTGGAACTTAAAACTTTCAATATTTTATAGTATAGACTATATACATAAGTTAAATATGTCAAATAATGAAAAATCATCGTTAAAAGTGCATTTATTATAAAAAATATTTTAAAAGAAATAGAAATATTTTCTAAAATTATAAAATATACCAATTTTACAAATTTATTGAATGAGAATGGAAGTTACTTAATAAAAAATTCAAAATTATTTTAAAAATTTTCATAATATAAGCAGTCCTCTGCGATATATGAAAGAAATCAAACGTAAAAGTATTACTTGGCAATATAGCGATTGCAGAGCGATTGGTTAAGTAATGGGGTAAAAAAAGGCGGAGAAACGTCATATGCCGCCTATCTTCGTTCTTTAACCAATCGTCTTTAAGATGATTATACCGCCAATCAATCAATCGTTTAAAATGAAATCTTACGTGAACCTCAGAGGACTGCCTATGTTCATTAACTATATGAATATTAACTTACAAATACTAAATTACTAAATTTTAAAAATTCTTATAATTTAATAAATTATTACTTTTTTCTATAAAAGAAACATATAATAAACATAAAAATTGTAGGGATTGATAATGTTTACAATATACAAACAGTAATATCATTGACATTTATAATACAAAAGATACTGTAGTCATCATTAACGTTTAGTAAAATTAGCTTTTAGAATGTCAATATCCAATGTTAGGATATGCAAAAAGTAACACACAAAAAAATTTGTATCGCATAGCGAGTGAAAGGAAAACAATCTTCTAGTCACATGACACATTCTAACTCTATTAGAGAAAAGTGGCCTGCGAGATAATCGGCTCCTGCAGGGCATTGGAGGACAATGGCGAAAAAACGAAGGGGGGAATCGAAGAGGGAAAGACTTAACGTAGGGAGGAAACGTAACTTAATTTCCGAGTGTGACGGAAACCTTGGCGCTCCAGATTTTTTTCACTTCTTTGCCGCAAACGTAATTACGAAAAGTAAATAAAGTCGCGGAAATTACTTAATGTGAGACCAGTTTTTTCTTTTTTTTTATTTTTTTATTTTATTCTAGAACGACCCGTTATTGTCGATCTATCTTGTATTTTCAAAGTAACCAGGAAGAGAGAAGAGAGAGAGAGAGAACAAATTTTCGTGGCTAGACTAATCCCTATCATCAATTAACTGTTCAAATTATAATACATATATACGTTTAACTTTCGAAATTTTTTTTAAAAAAAGTTAATTAATTACTCAAATTGATGCTGTTTTTGCAACTCGTTATCGTTGATAACACAGCATTTAATAAAATATTCTGTTGATAATTGCATAACGTTTAAGCATTTAATTATTGAACTGTATCGAAAACATAACCTCCCGTTCAAATTAAAATATCTACGTTTAATTTCAGAATTTTTTCTTCAAAAATTGGCAATTAATTACTAAAACTCTGAAGTTTTTTTTATCTCATTATCTGAGATAATACAGCTTCTATAAAACATTCAAATGATAATTCCACAGCTTAATATCACATTTGAACTATTAATTATTGAACAATGTTAAAAATATTGCAGTTTAGATGATAAAGTTTTATTGAACTTCGAAAGAAAATTAAAGGCTACTAATTAATAAAATTTAATATTTTTAAACACATTTTTGTAGAGGATACACTATTTAATCAGTTTCTGTATAAAACAGCGTTTAAATATTTCACAAAATAGAAAACTACAACAAATTAACTTAAATTTACGTTTAAAAACTTAATTACATAATTTGGCAATTTTTAATTCATTATTACAGAAAATACAACATTTAATAAAACTTTCCACTTATGTTTATACAAAGTTTGAGTATTTAATTATTGAATAAGCATAGAAAAAATAACAGTTTTCGAGTAATAAAAACAGATTCAGTTTAATAAAATATCCTTCCAAACTGCA
This sequence comes from Centruroides sculpturatus, assembly GCF_000671375.1. Taxonomy (NCBI): domain Eukaryota; kingdom Metazoa; phylum Arthropoda; class Arachnida; order Scorpiones; family Buthidae; genus Centruroides; species Centruroides sculpturatus. The sequence goes on from NW_019384464.1 coordinate 402,863, forward strand.
ACCATCTGAAAAAGTGAAGTAAATATATATATATATATATATATATACACATCTAGAAATTCGTATATTTTATACCGTGCGGCTATAAAATATTAAGCTTGCGTTTACAAACTAAAAAATATTAGAAAATATAATGCTATACAATACGCAATATCTGTAATAAAAATATATAAACCAACGTTTTCAGATATCTAATCGGAAAGGCAGATTTCTGTAATAATTCTATCGAGTTGTGTACTTAAAAAACTGGAATTCTAACGATAACACGAGGGAAAAAACGTACTTAAAAAACTAAATTTATGTTAATAAATAAAAGATTTTAAAGTGAACCATTCAAAATAATCATAAGAGATATATTAAATAACTAAGAAAGATGCATTTTAATAATTAATTTAAAATATTTATAAGTTAAAATTAACAGTGAATAATGAATTTTCTCTCTCTGTTTTTAAATTTAAAAATTCGATGAGTAAAATTTTATGTATTAATCTATAGCATTAATTCAGCCACTTTTCTTTTATTGTAACGTAAATTTATATTTTTAGTATAAAATATATTTCTTAGTTATTATCATGAATAAATAATTTGGAAGGAAACATATCTATAAATTTGTATTAGTAATTAAATTTACGTTAATTACTGAAATTATAAATGAATAAATCAAGATAAATTGTTTAAAATCGAGTTAAAATATACAATATTTTAAAAATGTTATAAATAAAAATGGTGTTTTTAAATATATTTTTATTTTAATCAATTTCATTTTAATTAAATCAACAAAGAACAATTAATAAAATTTTAAAATTCCATCATTTTAATTATAATCACTCTTTTGTTTTGGCAGAGAAAGTTATATTTTAAGACTATTTAGCATCAATATTATACGATTATGAAAATAGAGATGACAAATTCTTACAATTAAAAGTATGTAGAGTTTTGTTGTTAACTAAATGAAGAGAATGAAAATGCTTTTAACGAGATAAGAAAAAAGACGAAAGATCCTTTAGATTATAAGAATCAAGGATCATTAAGATGAAGGTGATAAAGGATTCTTGAACGAAGAGATGAAAAATATGAAGAATCCTTATAATCGTGAAAATGAAGAATGATAAAAGATAGGAAGAATTCGTGATTGTTACGATGAAAAAATCAATTCAAGTATTTTTTATTGCAATGATGTAAGAAATAAAGGATTCTTAAGATTGTAAATATAATGACGATGATGTAGAATCCTTTGATCGTAGAAATAAAAAATATGATTAAAAAATAAATTTTTTGTAAGTAAAAAAGTTGTAAGTATACTTAAATATTTTTTTATGTTTTCTTTTGTTACTTTATTTATATTTTTATTATCCTGCAGAATTCTTTGATCATAAGTACGAAAGAAACTTTATGATTGAAAAGATAAAGATCTAATGAAAGATTTTAATTAGATAGTTTTCGTTATAATAACAAGTAAAATTATTGTATTGCATATATAATTAAAACTTCATTTAAACAATTTTCACATTTTTTCACAAAAACCGACCAAACTGACAGATAAACTTTTCTAGAATTAAATAAATATTCTGAAAGTTATTAAAGAATTCTATATACCTATTCGATATTCATCTAAAGAAGAACATTAATTACATTTCACTCCCTATTTTAAATAAACAAATTTTGTTATATTTACAATAGAACGTTTCAAGACAGGTAACAAATGATTTTCGCTTTCGCCTTTTCAACAGTATCCAGAAGCTCTGCGGGTAAAGTCGACATACAGGGGCAAGTGTGGCAGTGACGTAACGACCGTGATTTATTCTCTGTTTCCCTAGTGGTTTGATTTTTTTCCCGACACATAAACAGCGACAGAAATCTCGACACTCCCCTCTTCTTACAGGGACATGTCACGTTATTTACATCTCTCAGATAAAATCGACACGTCTCTCGTAAAATAATGAGAGATTCAATCCACGCTAAGATACAGAAAGCACGTACAGTTGAGCGCTAGGCTGATGTTGTTAATGTTGCTGATTTATAATTTGGCATTCCCTTTGGGTGCAACGATAAACAGAAAAAAAAAATTCTTAGAGGAAAATCTTTATAGCTCACAAACTAATGTGGAATGATAAAAATATTAATTTTCTATTCGTTAATTAATTATATGAAAATAAATAAAATTTAAGTAATCTTGTATATCTATATTTTTAAGTTTGTATATAAAGATTCCATACAGTTTGAGAAAGAATGGGCATAAAGATGAAAGTGATCCTTTCTTCATTTTTATATTTTATTGTTATGAAGATATAGAATCCTTCTAGCAATAGATAGAATCCATCTAAATATATCTCAGAGAGAATCTTCTTCATATATTTTATATACATCTCTGTAATTTGAAGATTAAAAATCAAAATAGACTCTTCAAAATGTATCATTTTCATCATCATTTTTCTTTGATTATAATATTTTACAATATATTCAGAAGAAATTTTTAAACATTTTAATAGTAAATAATGGAATTTATTGCTACATTAATTATAAAATTTAACATCTAATCGTTTTAAAAATAAAATCGCAATTTCAACTATATAAAATTCCATGTTTCTTCTACAATTTTGAAAATTCTCTACAAAACCGAATCTTCGCATTAAAGTTAAATGAGTATATTATTCTTTTATTGTTGTTAAATTTATAGTACTTACGATGAGAGGTCAAGGATGAATTTCTTCTTTATCTCTTTCCTATTATGAGGTTATAAAAATAACAACAATAAATTGTAAATCTATCAAATTAACTAAGAGTAATAGACATAAATATAAAAATTAATTGTTAAAAATTTATAACTTCACAGTTAAATTTATATTTCTGAAAAGAAAAAAAATCCAAGAACTAAACTATGTTTACGTTCGTCAAACAATTTCATGTTTCGAGTGTACAGTTGCTAAAGAGAATTATTTTTCCCCTCCTTTTCTTTCTGTCCTCGGTTCAATCTGACAGATGAGCTTTTATAAAAACAAAAACTTGTGGAAAACACTCAATTAAATATTTGTTTCAAAATCCAGGTCAACAGAAATGAAATGGCTATAATCTTTTCCTTTTTTTCCTATTAAGAAATCCAAAACAAAACTTCAATTCTGATCGAATTCTGTAGAAATTAATGAGATAAAAGAAGAAAAATAAGAATTGAATATCTTGTTTAACAGCTGGTGTAAAATATGATCGAAGGATGTTCAAAGAACTATTTTAATACATATTAATGCAATCTGAATGAAAAATTTAAACATTAAACTATGTCCTTCTATAGCATAATTTATGATAAAACCTTGTTTTATGCATTTGAATAATGTAAAAGTTTACGTAAAATTTCTCACTGTTTCTTTGATAATAAATAAAATTACTTTTTAGAAAATAAATATCAACGATTTAATTTTAATTAACCAAAAGTGCTAACTTTGTTTCTAATGATAGCGACTGTATTATTTTGAAATTCTAAACGAAACATTTAATTCTATATATTGAATATTTTAACGTCTTAGCTGATTCATTTACGTATTAATGAATATTGGAATGCCTCTTATAGAAAGAATATCAATAATTTAATTATAATTAAGTGAAAAATTTTACTAATTTCCTTTACAATGCCAATAATTAAGCATATATTGTGTTGACTATCCATTTTAACTCTTAATTATATGTTAAAAATTTACGTATAACTATAACATTGTTTTATTAGTAAATATAAATTAACTTTTTATTATTTACAACAATTTAATGATAATTAAATGCAGGAATGTCACTATGTTTACAATACTGCGATTATAATATGTTTAATATCCGTTAGTAAACATGCAATTCTATGTTAAAATTTTCATGTTAAACTGATTCATATTAAATAAATAAAACTCATTAACAGAAAATCATCAATAGTTCGATTAAAAATATTAAATAAGCTATAAATAAGAAATTTTTATATCATAAAATAATACTTTAATTTTTTGTTTATTTTTTCAGTAATTTAATCCTCATCGAAAAGAATAATGATTATTTAAAGAGGAAGAAAAGATATTTCGACTTTACTTTTATAGATTGATGAAGAAATTACCACAATTTTAAAAAATTTTATCAGAGAAGAAAGGGATGGAAAATTTCTATAGACGTAATCAGTTCTGGCGACAATCAATGAAGCACCAATAAGTAATCGCAGTTTTTGGACAGAGGACCTTCGAGAGACGCCGAAGAGACGCAATAGAAGAGGGAAAGAAACGGGGTGGTGAAACAAAGAGTGATTGCTCTGTCGAAGTATGGCTTTATTGACAACAACATCGATATTGCCAAAGAAAGAAAGATAGAGAGAGAGAAGAGAGAGAGCGAGAGAGAGAGAGAGAGAAAGAGGAGAGGGGGTGGATAAATGAAGCGAAAAACGAGGTACCGGACTCAGAGGAGCGACAACATTCCCGCAAAAATCTCCCCTGCGGGAAAATGAAAGCAATTAATACCATATTTTTCCTCATTTCCAGATAAGGTGACATTCTTGACATTGCTCTATCCGTTACTACGGAGTCTCTTTTCATGCGAATTCATCGGTTGATGCAAGAAGATAAACCAACCGAAAATATAAAAACTAATAACAGAGAAAAAAAAGGGAGGGAAGTAAAAAAATATTACTTTACAATCTCGTAATTCGTCAATAAAGAAGGGAGAAAAAATTTTTAGGAAACATATAATAATATCATCATTGCTCCGACAGTATCATTAATGTTAACTAATTGTTACATTGTGCATCTTATTGCAAGTTATGTACTCGTGAAATGTTTATAATATAAACATTTGTACCATTTTTATATTATTTTTATAAATAAAACTATTTATAGTTTAATGAGAAAGTAAAGAAATCATCTAACAGCAACAACAGAATCGATAAGAAATGAAAGAGGAAAGAGGAAGAAGTTTATTATTGCTAAATGCATTTACTAAGCGAAAAGATAAATTTAAGTCGTTGCGGTTTAAGAAAATTGTATAAAGCATTTTATATAAATATATTTAAACATTATTTATCTACTGAATCAGCCTTTTCTTAACAAAATTTATAATAAAAAAATTTTAAATGATAACTTATAAATTAAGAGCATCAATAGAAATGCGATGCTCTTAATTTGAAATCCTGAAAGTTTATTACGTCAAGGGCGGTGTTGTACTGAATATACCGATACTCGTCGGGGGTATATAAAATTAATGAACGGTCTGCGTCACACCCACAGTCGAGTCCTGCTCTCTACTACCTTATTTATCTTTCAGTACACAGCTAAAGTCGACGAAACGAATCTGAAGTAATAATAGGGCTTACTTTATATTACCTAAATTCTTACGTGTAAAAATATAAATATTATTTTTAAAGTTGTAAATTGAAGAGTTGGGTGAAGAAATGTATTTGTCTCAAGTTTTATAGGAAACACAAACATATTGCTTAAAGTTGTTTGTAGTATCTTCTTTATTGTACGTGCAAGTTTTCGTAAAGGAAACAGCAAAGATATTTCTAAAAATATTCACTCTCTTTGGGAATATAAAAATGCTTCTCTCTGACATATTCCGAGTGGAGTTTCATCGACACCATACTGTTTACATTTTACTTATATGTATTTTAAAGTATGGCCAGCAATCGTAAACAGTAAAAAAGACCAATAAAAGAAGGTGTAACGTATCTTACGAATATAAATTTCAACATAGTTTTTTTTTATGGCTAGACTAATTAACGTTTAAAACGTACACTGTAATTTTATTATAATTATGTTTTTATACAGTAATTTTACATAAAAGATTTAATGTACTTTTAATGATAATTAGTTCTGTTTTTATGGTTTAAGAGTAAAGTTTAACTTTTGTATATAACACTTTTATAATAATTACAACAAGTAAGTTTAGTAAATTGAAAATTTTGAAGAGTTTATAAGCCTATTTTAAACCCAGAGATAGAAAGATTGTGAAGAAAAAAATAGAAAGTCCACCACCGATCATCTCTTAAAAATCAATATTTTCCTTTCTAGAAAATGTAACCTGAGCGTAAGGAATAAAAATGAAAATACGAGAGTAAAGTAACAAAGTTTATATGAATTTAATCTAACAAAATTTATAGGAAACAGCCTTAAGAATAAATTAAATTTCTAGTTTTTTAAATTATTTAATAGGATACATTATCAGATTTTCGGATTAAAATTTATAGAAGAAAACAGAGCGAGTATTCTACTGAACAAATCCATAAATTTTCACATTTTTAAGTTCAAATATCTTGCAATATTAACNACAAAACAAAATTAATGAGAAAAATAAGTCAAAATTCATCTTTAAAATTATTCTGTTTTTTATTTTTATTTAATTTTTTTTAATTTTTTAATGCTCAAGGATGTTTCCATCCCGCATGACTCCATGCTTTTGTTTAGTGACTATGATGTTCCGTTTCCATAGCAACGTAGAGGCTCTAAGTAGCGTGTGGTAATCTCTCTTCTAGCTCTTCATATCTTTGTTTCTTTGGCAGGAGGTACTCGCCACTCGGTTTGCTCCACACACCCCACTTGGACTGGTTGACGTTAGCATGGTTCGATTGATAACAGGAGACGTTGTATTGCAAACAAATCACAAAGTACAAATACTGTTCGAGTCACTGACTCTAAGAGATTACCTTTAGATTCTGGTCAGTTTCGATTTAGGAACAAAATTTTATATATATATATATAAATGTTTGTCTCAAAAGATTTATGGATAAGAATTAAACCGCTAAATATATGATTTAAAGAGATATTCTATATTATTGTCGCCAAATAATTTATATATTTTAGCTTCGATGTCAATAGAAACTACATAATTCGGATTGTTAGCTACATTCAAAAATCTTCCTACATTCATACAAGAAAGGGGGGACATAATAAGCAATTCTTAATCACAAACTTCTTTCACAATATCTCTTAATGACAATCGCCCTGAGGATTTTAATGACTTCAGATGGATGTTTACGGTCGACATGGTTATTTATAGACCGATTGCCAAACAAATTTGCTCGACTTCGATCGACGTAAAGTCATCAGAAGTCACCGACCATGTGACGTCATTAATATGAGGGTTAATTTAGTGAAAAATGACTTTGTGAATTTCGTTTCGAATGCAAAAGTCGGAATTCGTGATTGAAAATAACATATTCCCTATTCTTGCCCTTCCTTCTCTTGTCCTTCAATGTGCGAATGTCCGAACCACACCCCGCTTCTCCACTGAGGAATGTCACGCCTAAAACTCAGTTGTCTAATAGTTATTTTTGTCAAAATACGAATATTTTATGCAGGAATAATGTTACTGATAAACTTATCCGTATTCTGCGTAACGTAAAGTAATCAGATAAAATCACGTGTACAGAAAAATATTATTCCTGTATCTAACAATCACGGAGAAAAAACCATAGGAAAATTAAACAAAACTTTTTAAAAAACTGTTTATATTCTTTCCTTTAAATGGGATCATTTAAAATAACCCCTTCATGTTTTGTTATATAAATTTCGATATTTTCTTGCAAATGCGACGTAAAAAACCAACATAGAATTAATATAGAGGCTTTTAAATGATAAACCTCTTAGACAAATATAAATATAATAGAAACGTTATTCAAAATAAAAATAAGATACAATACATTAATTTTATGTTATCTTGTTAATATTTAAAACTTTTAATTTTTGATTATAAAACAAAATTTATTAGTTTTAAATTATTGTATGTCTTGAAAAAGGAGAAGTATAGCAACAATATATAGTTTTACATATAAGATTATTTAAATTTGCTTATACTAACTTTACTATCATTTTCTAATGATTTGTATATTAAAAAATTGAAATATAATAATATTCATTAAGTTGCAAATTACTTAGTAATTAGGAAATTTTATATTTTGTTTTCTTTTAACCATATTCTTTTTAATAAATGGACCTCTGTACGATAATTGCAATTGAGACCTCATCAAATGAAAAACTTTTACTAGAGTTTTTTAATATAAAGTAATAAATTATCATTTATGTAATACATTCACATTGATTATATTCGCGTAGCATCACGTTCTGAAATGTTTTTAAGTCATATTTTTTAATATAAAATTATATTTATGATTTAAAAAACGAATACCGTTAAATTTTAATTAATTCAATTTCCTAGTTATTTCAGACGAGGAAATTCTACACTTTCGCCATTAATTAATGCACCTTAGCATCCTGTTCACAAAACTCATTTCCATCTAACGAACAGAAAACACATTTCGTATAAAAAATACNGCTTTCAATATTAAGTTTCTCATCAATATAAACTTCGCTCTTTTTTCTACAGCTTCTTCTTCTTCAGCTTTCAACTTCATTTATTATTTCTCATATTTGGTACTATAAAATATGTCTAATCATACTATAAAATATATGAAATGCTCCTTATAGAAAATCACAATGTAAATAAAAAAATATAAAAATTAATATGTGAAAATCACTTCAAAGTTTTAATTTTTAAGAAAATTTTTTAAATTTTTAGAAAGCAATATTTAAAATAGTAAATAAGAGGGTGAGGCTAGCTAGGAGCACAGTTAAGCTTCACCGTCTAATAGCGAAATCATGAGAAAAAGCATGATCTACAGGCGCAGTAAGCAATCCTCTACATTTTGAAAAAGATAAAAAGTTTAATTGACACAAATCGTAAATGCATAGAGAAAAAACTAAATTAAATTAAGCATAGCTACAATCAACTCGAAGATCTGATTGAAATTCGTATTAATTTTTTATTAGCATTCCCATTAAATTTAAATCAATGCAAAAATTATGCAAATTGTTGAAAACGTCTAGCAAAAATATTTAAGATGTATTTATCATACTGAATATTATATTAATCATAAATTTGATCACATAATTACAAACATGGAGAAGAGAAATTCCAATTTCGTATTTCTTTCTGTACTCAATTAATTATATAACAATTCGTTCGAAACATACACAAAAGGAGAATAGAATTAAAGAATAGAAAGATATTTTTCTATTTTTGAAATAATTCGATGAATAATATAATATTTCAAATCTCTAGAGAAAATTGGAGATGTAAAAACAATTTTCTTCTTTATTTAAAAAATTATTCGAGAATAATTTGTTAAAAAGAATATTCACCAGTTTCGATTTAGGAACAAAATTTTATATATATATATATAAATGTTTGTCTCAAAAGATTTATGGATAAGAATTAAACCGCTAAATATATGATTTAAAGAGATATTCTATATTATTGTCGCCAAATAATTTATATATTTTAGCTTCGATGTCAATAGAAACTACATAATTCGGATTGTTAGCTACATTCAAAAATCTTCCTACATTCATACAAGAAAGGGGGGACATAATAAGCAATTCTTAATCACAAACTTCTTTCACAATATCTCTTAATGACAATCGCCCTGAGGATTTTAATGACTTCAGATGGATGTTTACGGTCGACATGGTTATTTATAGACCGATTGCCAAACAAATTTGCTCGACTTCGATCGACGTAAAGTCATCAGAAGTCACCGACCATGTGACGTNTTTTCCCATGAGTATAGGAGGTAAGGTTTACCTTCTATGTAACAATCAAATTTTATTGCACGTATTTAATTTATTTTAGAATTTTTAACAAAAAAAATTAAATTCGAGCATCGCAAATAATTATAATTATAATAAATACATCTACTACAAATAAATTATTAAAATTGAAACTAAATATTAAAATTTAATTTTAAGAATAATATATGAAAATTTTGAAGAGATTTAATCTAGGAATAGATAAAATTGAAAAATCTTAATGAATTAAAATTTAGAAAGATATGAAAACATAAGAATGTTAACGTGAAAGAGAAAGATTATTTTTTATGGTCCGAATTGATTCTGGAAAGCTCTCCCCGTCCGGCCACCCAGATTTTTGTCATCAAAACGAAAGAACTTGATCGAGTTTTATATTTTTGAAGCCGAGAGTTCGAATGTAAATGTGTCTGTCTTACCTCAGAGACGGCGGCGTGTGATGCGAGGCCTCGCGAGGAGAGACGAGATGTGGATGAAACAGATGACGGCTAGAGTAATGCGCCGACGCTGCTGGGCACGCCGCACTTTACTCTCCCGTGCCTGACGTGGATTGGATGGCTGGCGAGAGAGAGAGAAAGAGAGAGCACACACACATACACACACACACACACATGGGCCGAATGCACGCTCTCTCAGACGCGTCCTACTCCGTAATGACTTTTATTGATCCGCGGCTGCACGGCTTCCCTTCCCCCCCGCTCTGATCCTGACAATAGGCGCACGTCAATATTGTATGGGAGAGTTCAAACTGGAGAAGAGGTAGGAGAAATGCTAGAAGATGGGAATTGTCCGATGACGTGCTGAGAAGCAGCTGTTTGGCGAGAGGCTAGGCCTTTTGTTTATTTATAGCATTAATTCATTGAGTCGTTTTGTTTACAAATTTTCGACTCTTTACTGGAAAATTTCTACTAAACTTTATATAACTGTTTAGTTATCTTTTGCCACCTGTAATATATCATAACTGGTAACAATTATGTATAACAACACGTACTACGGTTTTTCGTATTATAAATTTTTCTTATAAAATTTCTTTTACTTTTATTTCTTTAAAATCTTGTTATTTTCTAGCTTCTCAATAAGCTCAACTTACCTAATCTGATGTTGTTACGATAAACAATCCCTGATGTAGTTTTGATAAAGTATCTCCGATCGCTAAAGTGTTCGAGATAATTTCGTAACGATTGACATTCTTAGAATTATTTTAAGGTCCAACTATATAATTTATGATTTAAAGATCAACTCCGGTAATTAATCAAAATGTTCTTGAAGCACACAAAATTCTTCCTAACAATTCGTATCGGTATCAATATAATTCATAAAACTAAAACTGTGTATCTATCGTTTACACAAATGATTACTTTTTAAATACTGTATGATTTTAAAATAATTAAACTATAAATAAAGAATAACTAGAGATTTTTATCATCAATCATGTTCAATTATTATAAATATTAATTTTCTCTGTCTTTCTTTAAACATATTTTTGTAGAGGTTTATCTTATTTCACTCACTTAACAATGCATCTTTCAGAATCTTAACAATATGCGTCAACGATTTTCATAGATTTCTATTCTATTGGTATTCATTATTCATTCTTCAGACTCGACAACTTCGTTTCTAACATTTATTCATTTCAAAATAACCTTATTGAGATTCATGCATTGCATTCCTTACGTAATGCAGAAACTCGCACACACTTATGTAACATATTATGCACACGACTTCTACGCTTTCAATATTAAGTTTCTCATCAATATAAACTTCGCTCTTTTTTCTACAGCTTCTTCTTCTTCAGCTTTCAACTTCATTTATTATTTCTCTCCAAATTAATCAATATTTATTATAAAAAAAATAAATAAAACAGTTTTTGTTATGAAATTTCATCATGTAATTTTTCCTTTTATATTTTTAAATTTTTGTTTCCCATTCTTCAATTATTGTTATGTGAAACAGATATTTATTTATGTTTATCTATGGACTAGAGATAAAAAGTTCGAATATTTATAAACGATTCAACAAAGTAAAACAATTAAAAGTTTTATCAAGAGGATTCAAAAACAATAAATTGTTAAAAACTTGATCGAGAAAGTTGTCGATTTCCAACAAAGAAACGGAAAACGAAATTTTAGAATGGCTACATCATTAAACAATATTTAAAAACATCTTTCGAGTTAAAAATTATCGTGATGAATGAATGAATGAATAAATAAATAAATCTTTTGTTATAAAATCGGAAATCGCGTTTAATAAATACAAAATAATTCAGCAATAAGGAGATACAGTAAAAAAATTAGCTAACAATAAACAGCGATTATGGAAGTCGTTACTTTTTATGATGCACATGAGAAGAGATAAAATTGGAAAGCTCAAAAATGACAACAAATCATCGTTAAATTTTTAATTTTTTAAATAATTGCTATTGATAAAATAAGTATAATTTTCATACAAAACGATTTTTCCTACTTTAAGCTTTTTTCTTCATTTTTTTAAATAAGTTAAATTGACTTTACGGATGAATTTTTATTGAAGAAATTAGAAAACATGTAGAAACTTTTTGTTTAAAAATATATTCTATATTTTAAAAAAATTTTAAATATATTTTAATGCATTATTTTTATATATTATTCTATATTTTTACTATGNAATAATATGTTCATTTTAAAAAGAAATTTGTAAAATTTATTAAAAATTAATATGTTATAATTTGTTTTTTTAAAACGCCTCAGATAATTTAAATATTTATTAAAATTACATATTTAAAAATATAACTACTTATTTTATATTTTATATTAAACAATTACTGTACAATAAGAGCGTTTAGGCTGTATAGAAAGGAGAAGTAAAAATTCTTTTATGAGAATAAATGAAGAAAACCGATCATAAATTAAAATTGTGATCAATATCGGTCAGCATCAAGTGTTATTATTGACAAAATGACCTCAATTAACTATAAACGAAGGCCAAAGTGGAATCACAAGGGAGAAATAGCAATTACAGAAGACAAAGCAATTATACTGTTATCATACAGATAAAGATATCTACATTTCTATTAATGCTACTAACATCTGAAGTGGCGTGCTAATTTTCATTAAGTCTTATTTATTTAATTTATATTTAATTAAAATTAATTATAAATATTCTCTTATTGTAAAATATCTGGAATAGTAATCGCCGTTAGGAAAACTAAGAGAAGTGTTTGAATAAGATGAATGCCGCAATAAAATTTATAGAATATTCACTGTTTTAAATAATATATCAATCTTTATATATTAATTAATTTAATTTTAAAAAATAATTTATATATTTATTTATTTTTGATCCTAACTAGTTATATTATCATAATTTACTTTATAATAGATAAGTGAAATTTTGAATTCCTTTAAAAACTGTTTTATTTCTTAAATCTCTTTAAATTTAAGAAATTTTAAAATTCTTTTAACGATTTTATCTATAAAATTGACATATACATATTATATAAAATAAGAAAGTAAAGTATAAACTAATAAATGACTTTTTATAATATTAATTTTAACTTGCAAAATAATAATTTGCAATATTATAAAATTTTTTATCAATTTATATTTAATGTTATTTTATTTTTTGTTTAATAAAATTTAAAAAATTTTATTATACAAAAAATAATAAAAATATAATTTTAAATTAACCTTATATGTTTAACTTATGAATTATTTTGTTTTTTTTTTACGAGAATCGTTATATAATGCGCACGTATCATTTAACCATTAAAATATTCGAAATTCTACGTACGAAATATTACCTTTGTCGACCTGGTTCTTAATGAAATTGGCGATATTTCTGAAGAAAAAGTATGCCAATCATATTGCAAAACGAATGAAGTTTTTATCTTTGTTAGATTTTTTAAAGGGCCATTAACGTTTAAGATGGCTATAGAAATAAAAGTGGAATACAATCTTATGTTGTAGAGAGTTTCAATAATAATCTTTTTGAAGATTATTTTAATTCATCTTGCATTGAATTTTAGAAAAAAAACTATTCCTTTTTTTTATCTAATTCAAAATCTCGAGAGAAGGATAAATGAAAAAAGGGTATTTTAAAATTATTTCAAAGCTGATTTATTAAATAATTATCACCGTTTCGAGACTACTTAATCGATATTATCTCTCATATGTTTACTTAGAATATTATTTAAGAGATAATTTAATTTATTGAAAATTTACTTTGATGTAAATCTCATAACTGGGAAAGTTTGTGATGGAGATAAATGATTATTAATGTAATTTAAACGAGTTTATCTTATATTTTTATCGATTGTCTCTGTTTAGATAATTTTGGATAATTGCTCCTTGTTTTATTTTATAAAGCTTGAGAATGTTTAATATATTAAAATTCTTTAAAAGGATTAGTTCACTAACGCATTCAAAACTATAACATCTTTACAATAATCTTCACATAAACATAGCACAAATCATAAACATTAGATTATAAAAATAGAAAAATTAATTTAGCATTTTTCTGAGCCTGAAAAGTTTGATATAAAGTATATTTCTCTTATAGAGGTTTAGAAATGTAATTACACTTATAATATTATACAATAAAATATTAGACCTTCTATAAGTGTTTATTTATAGATAATTAATGAGAATATAGGAGATAAACCGCATGTAAACATAATCGAAACAGTGAAAAAAGCAAAATTAATTTTAAAAATTTCTATAAGTGTATTAATACAAGCAAAAGAGGGTGTAGTTTAGTTACGTTCTCGCTTAGTATAGACAGGAGTTACGTTTCATGTATATAGTAGTTAATGATAGTCTAGTAGATAGTAAATTCTCTTCACTTTAGCAATTCTCTGTAGATTTCAAGACATCAAGTATTAATAATTTCAACGATTATTGGCGTAGGAGATGACTGTGTTAAGTAGTTAGTCAGGAAAATAAAAATATTGTCTTCGACCAACCATCAAATCAATCAAATATTTGAATGCTTAATCATCATGATCTAACTTTCTTTTGATTTATATTTTAATAAAAACGACATTAAAAGAAAGATGCTTAATTAATTAATAATATCTAAAAATTTTAATACAAGTAGCAATTACAGGTTCTACTTTTAATAATCGAAAAGCTTAAATTATAATTAAAATAGCAAAACTTGAAAGAATCATTTTAAAATACGTAAAGTTACCTGATTTTCAATAAAACATAGTATAAAATTATACCATTTTATGCTTTATTTAATAATAATGTTAACTATATTATTGTAATTAGCATGGACAAACTAATTTGTTATTAATTTTTTATATAATTAATTTTTTCCATATTTATTATATAGTAAAACCTGTATAAACCGAAATCATGCGATATCAAAGTTTTTCTGTTTTTACAGGTTTCCGTCCAGTTTCCGTTTTGACAGGTTTTATTGTAACAAGACATGGTTAATGTTTTTAAATTTTCCTATAGAAGTTACAAGGAAAGTTATGAAAAGATATCTAAAGAGAATATCTTTATGATGCTGATTTATTAAATTAAGAATACAAGCATCTTCCTCGATTACTACGCAATAATTTAATGTATATTTTCAATCATTTCTATGTAGCATCACATATTGATTTTTTAATGTATTACATCTATTAATAATACATAATCAATCGAAAACAAAATAAAATAAATAATATATTTATAATTATTATAAATAAATTAAATTATTAAAACTTTATTATCTTGTAAAATACAGAAACAATCAATGAAAAAATCATTAATTCTTTTTAAAACGATAAAGAAAATTTTCCAAAACTTATTAAACATTGAAATTTTATTTTATTTAAGCGTAGAAATTACACAAGAAAATAATCTTATTAATTTCTCTATTTGCTACGTGTTTAAGTAAAAATCTGATTTATTTAACAATTTAGTGCATTGGAATAAGCAAAAAAAAAAAATAATATCATTAATTAATTTTTTTTTTCTTTTTAATGTATCACCTCCATTGCGAAACTTTCTCGGAATACAGAAAATACGTTCATACTCTATATCATTCTCTCCATTTTCTAATATTCATTCATGTCCTACTTCCTTATATGAAGAGTAACTATGGTTACCGTTCACCTTGCTTTTGCCAACCATCATCTTATTGGTCAATTGTTAGAATGATTCTGATAGGTCGGAATTGACGTCTCACAGACGTAAAGGTTTCGATCACAAGTGGTAATAGGTAATGTTGGTTCTTCTTGAAAATATCGTTAAATTTTTTATAAAATGACATAAATCTTAATGAAAGTAGTATATAATAAAAGATAAAAGTTATAAATATTGAAATGTTATAGAAATGATTAGGATATGAAATCAAATATCGGGTTAAAGCAATGTGATTGTGAAGTAGGCTTAAGTATTGACAATGTTTCGGATCAAATTCGTTTTTTATCTCTCTTATAAAGTGATTTTACACGTTTAAATCATTAACTATTTATTAATTACATAATATACATTTGCATTATTATTTAATTTCCATAAAACCAAACACATCTAAAGCCATTGATGCAAAGTATTAATGTTGTTATAAATCATAAAAATTATCATAATTTATATATATATAATATTACTGTATACATGTTAATCTATTATATATTTAGAAAAAACATTATTAAATATCTAATTGTGAATGCTTAAAATTTTCTTTTANTGATTCTTAACGAGAAGACCCCCCTATAACACTGCTGATAATTCCGTTTTATAAGAATTCCATGTTGTACGAGTCACTTAGATTTTACAAATACGTGAGCCGTTCACAGCCCGGTACACATATTTGAAAATATAAGTGACTCGTACAACATGGAATTCTTATAAAACGGAATTATCAACAGTGTTATAGGGGGTCGACTGGTACTCAACAACGATGATAAAATAAATATAATTATAGGTTTGTTATTTTATTAGAACATACTTTAAGAAGTAAGGTTAAAGTATTCTGCAATAAAAACTTATCAATAATATATTATCTACATTGTCAAGTATTATTTTCAACTATCGTGGTAAGGAATTAAACTAATTTAATTGGGTGGTGTTTAAGTATAAAATAATTTATATATGAAGATAACTTCAAAAATATATAGCAAATGAATATTTTTATTATCAATATATCATATACCTTTGTAAAATATATAAAAGATTCAGCAAAATATTTAAATAAACATAGATATATTCCTACAATATACGGAGAATATAATAAAATGAAACATTCTAATGATGATTGCTATGACTATTAATTTTTAAAAAGAAAACATAAACAAGAAGAGTTATTATAGTTAGTTATTTCCTAATTAATTGTCATTAGAATAAATGTTTCTTCTATCGATCCCCCTTCAAAATTTTTCAGTTTCTATGTTATATATATATATATATTTCTTTTACATATTTTGTGGTTATTTATTGTATTTACTAGTTGAGTTTACTTTGTATAAGGCTGCATAGTATCGACCGCCTGCGGATTTCAGTTCTAAAACGTTTTTTAAACGGGAGATTCTGCTACCGAGAAAACTGATGACAAAGTTTGATGATGTCAGTCCCAGTAAACGTAATCCACGCAGCGCAATACATGCACGATAAATACTATAGAAGGGTTGAAAACGAGTTAAGGAAGGTATAACGTACAACACTGTCAGACTAATGCCAGAAAGAAACAGATCGCTTCTTGGCCTCGTATAGTAATATTTGGCCACGCTGTAGTGCCATAAGTCTGAGGTTGATACCATCAATCGTTTCTTAACATAAAGGGTTTATGGGTTAGACTAGCTTTACCAGTTGTCCGTTTGCATAATTCGAATGCCGATGGTGTTCCCAAGGGTAATACAGCTCATTTTAAAGTAGTAAATTTAAATAAAATTAGCATAAAGTGTATTAATATCTTACGAAGTTGTTTCTTTAACTCGATTCCGATATTTATTTTTCTCAGATTGTTGTCTTTGTGTCTCAGACGAACTTATTGTCATATTCCTCAGTGATGAAATCTCATTGAAAAAACTGTACTTATAACTTCGATGTGTGTATTCGAGAAATCACGCTATGAGATTGTATGTAGTCGAGTTTCAACGTACGTACAAAAGAAAAACTGTAATGAATAAGGCGTAATGAATAGAGAAGCTGAAATAAGGAAAAAAAGTACTAATTCACTAGAAAGAAAACAGGAAAGTTAAAAAAAGGTTGAAGTAAATGAATTAAAATTTTATTTATGATCTTTTACTAAAATAACGATTTGAATTTAATTATCATTTGTTTCTTTCAAAAAATGGTATTTGTATGGTTTTTAAAACTCGCAATTTTAGAAACAGCATAAGATTTAAAGAAGCTCAAATATTACAAAACGTATTTTATGTCAGTGTCCTATTTTCCAATAAAATAAAACGATATTTATGTCTATGTAAAACCATACAAAGCAATATTACAATGAAGAAGTATGTATATCTCAAAATTCTAAACATTAAAAATAATTATTCCATCTAAAAAATAAATATATAGCAGGGCAGTCGAGGGCTTGTTGGCTGGGAATAGAACGGGCCCATTTTGCGTTGTTTTTTTCTTTAGAATGAATGAAATACGATGAGTGTTATTTTATTAATTAATAAAAAAGCAGATTTAAAAATTTTGTAAATATGTTTTGTTAGTAAAAATAACATTAATTTAAATAGGGACAGGAACCACAATAGTCCTCTAAGTTTTCTCAGAGAAAAACTCTCAGCTCCTCTAATCTCGACGGCCCTATATGTAGGATAAAAAGTACTATAAATAAATTAACAGTTTTATCGTCTAATGTTCATATATTTTATAATACATTTTTATAATACATAATACATTATTTGTATAATACATATAATACATATATAAATAATACATTCAATAATTTTTCGTTTGGACGAAAGTTATATGTTTCTGTTAAATGTTTCTATGCTTTCTAAGATAAAATTAACATATTCTAGTTTTTTACTATAGAAGTATAACAAAATTTAATATTTCTGAAATTTATTATTTAAATCTTTCGATATTAGAACTTAAAGTGAACAAAAAAAATGTAATTACGTTCTGAATGATGTGTACTTTTATATTATCAACTTATGCACTAAGTACTATGAATTATGCACTATACTTTAATTTAAAGTATTTCATATGAAAAAAATTAATTTAATATTAAAAATAAAAACATCATTTTAAAATAAAGAAATTATTGTATTCTAAACATTTGTTATTCAGAATATTATATTAGAGTGAAAATAATTGAATTTATGCGATTGTGTTGCGCTAAAAAAATGATGAAATTCATAGAATAGAAAATTTACATGTTATATAATCTTAAATATTTCATATTTAAGCAAAGCTTGCATCAACGTATAAAAATAATATATAATATTTTTACTAATCTTGATTATAATTTACATATTTTTTACATTTGTAACCATGTTTATCATAATTATAAGTAATCGTCCTAGTTATATTTCGTTCATTAAATGATAAATACTGTTATATTATCTAATATTTTATATAAATATACAGTAGATAATCTGAAACTTATTTTGTGCAAAGAAATATGGTACGAGTACTAATACAGTGTTTAATAATTGTGTAAAATATAAGTTTCCAGAGAAATTTTTTGCCACTTTATTAATTACGACTCATATAAATAATTGATTCGATTTAGAAAAACAAATTCAGTGTAAATATTTTAGAAAATATAAATTCTTTCTATCAGACGTGTTAACTTTCCATCTACACGTTAAATATTTTAAAAAGCATTGAAAGGGCGTACTTATTAGCATATTACTAACAAGTAATAGTAAATGCTTTCTATTTATTGACATATTAAAACAAAAGTAAACAAAGTTTATTTTTCTAGTTAGTAAATCATTTAATTGTTAGTTTTTCCTATTTTAGATTTTCTATTTTAAGTTTCTAAAATATGACATTTTTTTTTTTATTAATTTATCATATACAAGTATTTGGTAAAATCAATAGTGCGAGATATTTACAGGTAGTGACTTGTGCTATATGTTTTATCGCAAAGAGAGATATTTAACTAGGGAATTATTTATTATTCAAAACATTTTAGAATGAATGTTAAATGAACGATTTCAGATAAAGTAACATTATCACTTATGTTTTCTACCAAAAAAATTCACACGAGTCTATTCTTTTTATGTGTTTAGTTTATTTTTCTAATTTATTCAAAAATGACATGCTTTTGAATTTTCAAAATTATACATTCTAATATATTTGCATATCGTATGAACCCCTGAATACTGGGTCATGGGTTCTTTGTTCATGCCTGAACAACGGATTAGTCACATGGAGTTTTGCGAGCTTTCTTCATGTGTCTAACACCTTAAAAGAGGCTAGTTTTCCATAGAAAATTATCTTGGGAGGTATCCCCCCTTGGAAGATCGTCTACGTGTTGAGTTACCGTATCCCATCAAAACAAACTATATATCGAGGGCACAATAAAACCATTCGTATAATATTATTTTGTTAATTTTTTTTTAAATATTGAAATATTTTAAGATATTATAGCACTCTTAGTAATCTTATAATTTTTTTATAAATAATTATTTAAAAGTTACAATTAGCTTTGGACTAGAAAATGATCTTTATCAAAAGAGACAAATACTAAGTTTTAAATTTTCTGACAGATAAATAGGCTTATAACAATGCATCAATGTGAAACTATGAATAAGTATCACATTCTGAATTGTGTATTGTGTTAAATTTTAGGAAATGAGGACAATTTAACAAAAAATATATATAGAAGAAGGATAGATTTTTTCAGGAGATAGTTTCCCCATTGATGGGGTAGTTAATGTTTTTCCATGCTCATTCTATGGTCGTTTTGATTATGATTACTGTACTATTTTGTTTTGTTTTGGGGATTGCGTATTCAACCAAAAAATTAAAGCAAACCCCTTAGCCTATGTATACTACATTAAATCTTAAAAACTAGTTCAGATTCTCCTTCAATAAAGTTAAAAGGAGTACTATTAATCTCCGCAAAACAAGAAAATCAAACTGATAAAAGAAATAGCACGAAAGCATCTTATAAAAAATCAAAGTAAAACATTCAAATATTGTTTTATTTTAATAATTAGTCCACTAAATATTTAGCAATGAAATATAATAAGATATTCATAAATATAACCGTAATAATAATTAGATTTAAACTTTATTTTTAAAAATATGAAGCTCATAACACCCAAACTTAGTAATATGGACACATAATTTGTATCATAGAATCCGAAAAATTTCAACAAATTATATTTGAAATCTCCAAATTATTGTGAAATATAATAAAATAAAAAATAATTTTAAAGATGTACATAGAGAAATTCAATATTTCTAACAACTAAGATCAATATTTCCAATAGCATCCATATATTTGATCATAGTGATGTGTCATGTCTTTCGATGAAATAATTTTATTAATAATTATTACAATTATTTCTCGAAAGATCAATAATTTCTATTACAGATTTTGATCTGTATTAAATCTTATTAATTTTCTCGCTAGTATTGATACAAATAAACAAAAAATAAAGTACCGAAACTACACTAAATAATCAAATGTAGACCTATTTAACAATATCGCGATATAATGTTAAAGGACTTAAGATTATAAATAACTTTATAATTAAAAATATTTTTTAAAATATAAAAAATATTAATTGAATTATAACTGAAACAATTAAAACATGTTTTATTAATCAAATTTTCTGAAATATTTTATCGAAAAATAATTCATGCACTGATACTAGTAGTTTGGAATCATGTTCCTTTTTACCTGTAATTTTTGATGTTTCATCAAAACATAAGTTTCCGTTTTATAATTTACATTAACATCCAGTCAAATACATTTTATACATACTTTACTCTTAAGATTAATAACTAATACTTCTTTTTAAAATATCATTGTTTTGTTTAAATATATATAAAGTTTTAGAATTTATACTAATTTAAATTTTATATGTTAAATTAAGTCATAATTAAGCAGTAAATAACAAAATATAATTTTCTAATATCGTAGTGAAAATATCCATTCTAGTTTCGTTGTTATAAGCATTTTTTCTTTTAATTTTCTTGTATGTATTGAATGCTTATTTCTCCTGTACCGTGCATTCTAATTATCCTCCTGTATAACAGCATTATGTGATACTTATCTGTATCATTTAAAATCCCTTAAATAATAAAATTTGCATATTTAATACGCTAGAAATTTTTCAAATTCATTTCTAGTTTTTTAGATCCCTGAATATCTATTCTTATAAAAGCGATTTCTTTAAATACAAATATACCATTGTGAAGCATTCTAACATCAATCTATAGTAAAGTTAATCGTTGT
Source organism: Centruroides sculpturatus (assembly GCF_000671375.1). Classification (NCBI taxonomy): domain Eukaryota; kingdom Metazoa; phylum Arthropoda; class Arachnida; order Scorpiones; family Buthidae; genus Centruroides; species Centruroides sculpturatus. The sequence goes on from NW_019384464.1 coordinate 424,807, forward strand.
TTTACCTTATTGTATCAATATTATATATAAAAGAACAGATATAAGATATATTTTTAGGTACAGTTAAATACTTTTACTTTTCTCTTAATATTAATATATTGATAAGTTAGGATATAGTAATTACAATTTATATAATGTTATGTGTAATCTAATAAGAAAAAAAACGACCTTTTTACTTACTAACAATAAAATCAACGAACTGATAAATATGAGTTTAATTATAAGTTTACAACATTTTTTATAATTCGATACTCTACATAATTATTATAAATGTATTTGGAATATGATTATTTTTGTCTTGTTGAAGAAAAAATACATCTTAAACAATATTATTTAAAACAATATTGATTAAATAGAAGCAATATCATTAACTTTAATTATCTTAATCAGTTAAATTTAAGTAGAAAAATTTCTTTTAAAATAAACAGGTACTGTGCTGTACAGAGAGAATGAAAATGGAAAAAACAGACACAAGATGCTTCGTAAGTTCTTCATTAATGAAGAACTTACGAAAGTTAAAACAAAATTTAAATTATTATTAAATTACACAAATTGTAAATAGTATAATTTATAAGAACTTTCTTAAATTTATGAAAAAGTTTCGGTTTATAATTTTTTCTCTGTCCATTAAAATCTTTGTTTATCAATTGACCAGAAAGAAAATATATTGTAAAAATTGCTACTTCTTAGTTTTATATTATATAACAAAATGACTAGTCTCTTAAGATCTGTAAAATCTTATATTTGAAGTAATAAAGCATAATAATTTAAACTTAAACAATAAAAAGGACTTTAATTGCCAAATATTTTTCTAAATTAAGGCATTACTATAGCGAGTGTAAGCATTACTACATTAAGAAAATGAAAGGCATAAATATTTTTGCATTAATTATAATTGTATTATACGTTAAACTTCTGTAATATTATTCTAATATAAAGATCAAATCAAATTATGTACAGTATATAAATTAGAATAATGCATCTAATTTAAAGCATCTTATTTAAGATATTATATTTTTTGTATTAGAGGTGATGATGTTTCGTATCTACTACTCGTTAGACAACTAGTAAAATTTAATAGAAACAAATCACTCTTGAATATTTTCATATTTTAAAAGTGCCCCCATAATTACGGGGTCATTGCTACTGCTGGTACCACCTTGATACACAAATCGATTTGTGACTTGGCGAAGGTCAAGGGTTCTGTGTACTTGCTGTGACTTGATGATATGGCTGCTCTTTGCCAAGCGGAAAGATAGCTAGAAAGAAAGCAATTCGTTTCCTCTGCCATCCAACAAGAATAACTTTTACGAAACCCGTTAGGAAACAAAACTTTTTTCCCGTCTTCTTATTTTTTTTTCTTCTCTTTCTAAAAAATTTTTCTTTTTCTAAAATTTTTTCTCGTAAATTTAAAATATTTAATATATATACATTGCATCTTTAAAAATGCAAATTTTTCAAGTATCATCAAAAATCACTTATATTTTTAAATATATAAAAAAGAAATATACATTTTTTATGCCGAAAATTGATATAAAATAGTTAAATGAATTAATCGTTTTATTCTATTAAGTTTTTACTTATATTTAAAAACAAAGAAGATAGAATTTGCATATAGTTTTTTTTTTACTTCTATTTGTTTTTGGTATCGTAATTGGGAAGAAATTATTAAAGAAATTGGAATAAAATATTATCCAGAATTGCATGACAGTTCACGCTTTGGTCGTATCGCGTCGAGTTCAAATTAAATAGCATACATTAACGTAATTTAATTATTTTCATATTTTTATAAACTTTTTTATTAACATTTTTGCTTAGAGAGTAAATATTTTAAAATAATTTTTTATGTTTCAAATTTACGTCTCATCCTCTTTCTTATTCCCACACTTTCTTTCTTTCTTCAGCCTAGACCCTTGACTAGACTCCACCCCTAAAAATATTGATATAATAATATATAATCATTACCCAATGCAAAGCAACGAACCTTATCAGCTAATATCCTGTAAGCATTTCCAATAAACAATTATAAAAGCAAGCAAAAGAAAAAATATTATTAGTAGCTTTAACGTTTTGTTCATTTTACCCGATGAAGTTTAAAATAAATAGGTAAATAATCTTCACATTTAAATTTAATTATGGGTAAATTCTACGTGCACAGTGTTTAACGTTACTGGCGCGATCATTCGTTAGATTCTTATGAATATGGTACTAATAATCGAATTATTTTCTAATCTGCTCTCAAATATATAAATTATATATAAATTTTTAAATTTTTACGTTTTTAAAAAATTAAAGAAAACATTAATTATTAATAATATTATTAACACGCGGAGCAACGTGCTAGATTAACAACTTTTAACAAAAATAAAATTTTAATTCTCCTTCAAAAACTTAAATAATTCGATAAATTTAATAGTTTTAATTTATTCCTGAAGGATATAGTACTAAATAAAGTGGTGTTATCTTTATCTCAACGTAAGAAAACGCCTACGCTTATCGTTATATCTTCCACAAATCGATAAAAAAATGCCTCAAACTATGAACTATTTTAATCAAAATCATTTAATTTAATCTAATTTATTATTTGTCTTCTAATTTCTTCAATAAAATATATTTCTATCTCGATTATTTTGCTTAATTTATATAATATTTTTCATATAACCACATGCATAATGTAGAATATTTTTTCAAAATTCGTAATCAATTAAGAATATTTATATTTTTAATAAAAGTGTAAATTAATTATAGCAACGTATATATATATATATATTACATCATCTAATGAAAAAATAAAATGTTTTCTTAGTTTTTTTAAACATTTAATAATAAATACAAATATATTTTTAAAATATCTCTACCCGTTTTACAAATATATTTTATTATAGAGCGGCAAATTAATTAAATTTAATTTAATTTTAATATAAAATATCATTTTAAAGTTTTAAAATGCAATTAGTAATTTTATCAAATTGAAAAAAAATGTTTTAATTCAATATCTTTTAATATTCTTAATATTTTATAACGAATAATTTTATTTGTAGTTATAAAATTATTGCCAAAATACATCAAATATTATTGTTTTAAAATAATTTATAAATTAAAATCTAATAAAATAAATAAAGAAATTTGCGTAAAAAATAATAATACACTATTTAATACAGATTCGTACTTTAACACCATTTTGAATTTGAAAGAAAAAAAATGCAATGACTAGAAGCAATAATTACAGTCTACGAAACCAGCTTTCTCCTTTCCTATTAACTACTTCGATAACTAGCTACATTTCAAAGAATTTAAGCATTTTTCTATGTTATTCTATTAAATCCCGTTGTTGCAAACCGCTAGTACGTAAAGGCATACTACCTAGAACATCGAGCGTTATGGACGTAATTAAAAGTAAGAGAGAAGAATTGAGATGCTGCAAGACTAGATACAATTTCCATAATGCAAGAAATATAAAGTAACGGGGATATACTGTTCGGGCGGTACGTTTCTACCGTTAAACCAGGGAGTTGCACTAACGAAGAACAGGATGAGTTGCCTGAGGGGTCGGAGAGTTCACTGAGAGCTTCCTGGTATGGCAGTGGTTTTAAATTACTGATGTGAAGTTGCTCTGATGATTCGTACCGAGATTATTAGAGCTACACCTGATAAAATGAAATGTTTCAGAAGCTAAATAATAGTGAAGATACGCGAAGGGAATAGAAAATAGAATCAACTTGGTTAACGCATAATTGACCCTTTTAATCGTGTATATTACTAATTCCCGAAGAGATTAAACGTTTCTAATAAAAAAAAATGTTATATTAATAATTCAATTTATGTTTTAAACGTTTATAAATAATTATTATGCCCTAATAAATCGAGGAATTACTGTATAAGTAAATGTCCGAGAGAATGCATGCTATGAGAGAGAAATCCTGGGAATGATGTTTTATTTTAGGTGACGCTGCGAGGATTTGATCTTCCTGATATTTTTCGTATAATAATATTTATAGTGCCACTTAAAAACATTATTATTACTAAGTGAAATATTGACCAATTATCCTAATTGGCGACTTGTTCTAACTTAACTTATATACCCGTAATTATTATAATTATCTTTGCATTATAAAGCTTGAATAACCCTGTGATGTAAAATTTTATATTCTATTATTTGATATATAAACATAATTCGCTTTGCAAAGAAGGAATACAATAGTTTGTTAAAATGGGAACGTGCTAAGAATTTTGAACTGTATATTACAGAATTTTTACTATAGTTTCAGAAAGAAAATATTAGATAATGAATGAATCTAACAATTAAAAAATTTAAATTTATAAGCAATCATCAGTATGGCTTTATAATGTAAGTTATATATAATATAATTTCTGTCTGTTTCCTATACACTTCAAAACTCTTTGACCGATCTGGAATTAATTTTATAGATACGCTGTAGAACTCCGCGGAAAATATAGGCTACCACAATTCCCCTATTACCTCCTAAACCAGGGGTCCCTAAACATTTTTGGCTATCGATCTCTTCAAGGATTCTTAAACCTTTTATCGACCTTCTCTTTTTATGCTAATACAAGTTAATAACGATCATTATTATTAATAAAACAATTTAATAACAATTAAATAGTATTAATTCACATACCGTTTTCATAGAAAAATCTATTTACGAGTTAGTGTACATATTTACAAGATCTTGAACCGTTTTAATCGACCCCCAATTCCACTAATTTCTACTCCCAAAAATGCATTATCGATCTCTGGGTGTCGATAACCACTTTTGGGACCCTGTCCTTTGACCGAGCTAGATCAAATTTTTCAGTTATTCTATAGGAACCTGCGGAAAATATGGGCTGCCATAAAACTCTCACATGCTGATTTTATCTTCATAACACTTTGTGATAATTTAGGTTTAATATATTATTTGTACAAGTAAGCATTGCATAATGATAATGAAGATACTAAACAGTCCATGAATCATATTCTTAGTAATAGAGACTTCTGGATTTAGAATCTCTGCTGAAACAATACTATTGATTTGATTTATCCTAAAATAACCAAACTCTTAATAATATAGTTTTAATTTTATGTTTGTCCTTATTGCTTTTCGCTTGGACAATGCCGGGTATATCTGCTAGTAATATATTTATCGAAATATATGTATTACGTTACAATAAAAATAACTGTAAAGTTTTAAAATCGCTATAAATATTGATCTATTCACTGCGATAATAATATGAACTCAGCCGAATAGACTATATTATATAATTTGAAAATATGTCCTTTAAGAGGTTATTAGTTTTTTTAAAAAAGGAAATATACACATATCTCCGCTTTTTTATTTTTTCAACCAATCAACTCTAGGATAATTAAAACTCCGCCCAATTTTCATTATAACATATCCAAATAATATCTTATGCATATCACAAGGCGCCACCTGTGTTTATAATGACCTCTTTTATGTCATTTATTTAATATTTCATTATTTCTTATTCATAGATTATTATATTTAATTAAGTTTCATTTTTAAATATAGATAAAGTTATTTACTTAGAATGTATTTTAAAAACTTGTTTTTATCTTAAAACATTAATTTCTTAATAGAATAGTTTGATAAGACACATGTTATTATTTCATATAAATTATTTTCTTATTAATTTTAAATATTTAAATAGATCAAATGTGATTTTAAGAGCTAATACAAATATTATGGTTATTTAAAGAATATTTCTTAAATTAATTTTTTAAGCTATTAAAAAGATTTTTTATTGTACATTTGGAAGAAAATAAATTATAAACGNAACGAATACTAATTAATAAAAAATGTACCCTATCAAAACAAACGCATAGATTCTGTACAATTTCCATTCATAAAAAGAATTTCCAGCAAACAAATTTTACAACTAAAATCTTTTTTAATGTGAAATATAAATTTTTTTATTTAAAATTATATTACTCGTATTAATTTATACATTAATACTAAATAAAATCAACTTTACTCTCTTAAATTTTTAATTTTATCAAAAGAATAGTTAATAAACTTAATTCTCTGCGCGATAAAGAACTTTATACCGGTAATATTAAAAAAGATTTATTTAATAAAAAAAACTTAATATTTTCAACTACTACTTCAAGAACTTCGATTAACGCTTGCAACGCTATTACAGCTTATTGTTAACTGAAAGTATTATTTAAAACAACAATATAAATATAAATTACTGTAAATGAAGATAATTGAATTGATTTAAATAATTCAAAATTTCATTTCTAGTAACTTAATATTCTTATCTTCAATATATGGATTATTTTAAATCAACAAAGTTTATTTTAATTCACTTCCTACGGGATTAGTCGTATATTGTGGAACGGGTATCATTTTGTTTCAATATGGCAAAAGACGCAAGTAAATAGCTTTTCTAGAATTTAATTTCACACGTAGAAACAAAATACAATAATTTATATTTATTGACATATTGCAGTAATTATGTAGAGGTTAAGTGAAGTCCTAAAGAGATACTTCTACAGATAATGTGATCTATATTTGAGTTAGCATAGCATCAAAGTTGAAATGCATTAGACGTCGCGTAGTCTTTTATTCAACGTGACGGAAAACGCGATCGTAGTTTTTTAAATGTCAATTGTACAAGTAACAAAATATCATTAATTGTATTTTCTTACAACGAATGGTTCGTGTGTTACACACATATTCCAAATATTATATACGTTAAATACAGGGAAGGCAGACAATATGTAGAGTGTTCAATACCCATTCTAGTTTCGTTGTTATAAGCATTTTTTCTTTTAATTTTCTTGTATGTATTGAATGCTTATTTCTCCTGTACCGTGCATTCTAATTATCCTCCTGTATAACAGCATTATGTGATACTTATCTGTATCATTTAAAATCCCTTAAATAATAAAATTTGCATATTTAATACGCTAGAAATTTTTCAAATTCATTTCTAGTTTTTTAGATCCCTGAATATCTATTCTTATAAAAGCGATTTCTTTAAATACAAATATACCATTGTGAAGCATTCTAACATCAATCTATAGTAAAGTTAATCGTTGTTTTACCTTATTGTATCAATATTATATATAAAAGAACAGATATAAGATATATTTTTAGGTACAGTTAAATACTTTTACTTTTCTCTTAATATTAATATATTGATAAGTTAGGATATAGTAATTACAATTTATATAATGTTATGTGTAATCTAATAAGAAAAAAAACGACCTTTTTACTTACTAACAATAAAATCAACGAACTGATAAATATGAGTTTAATTATAAGTTTACAACATTTTTTATAATTCGATACTCTACATAATTATTATAAATGTATTTGGAATATGATTATTTTTNCTTTTAAATTTATTATTCATCTCAAAATTTTGCGCGTTATCCCGATTGAAAAGGGAGATATCGTCCTTATGCTCTACAATTAGATTAGTGACAGCTCCGAATCCTGACGTCACAGTCATGGCGACACCTAAAGGAAACAAAGAGGGGAGCATCCCCCTTAATTATATCTTTGGCTACTGTCTTCCCCTCTTGCAACGATGCCCCCTTTTTCCGATCAAATTTAATTAAGTATGCGTAAAGCAATTAAAGAGACAGAGAATGCTCTAACGAATCAGGGGAAGTAGGGAGGTCAATCTTCCTAATGAAAAGTGTCGCATTTGGGGTCTTTCCTTCCTATAGTGAGTGAATGGAAGGGAAGAGAGCAATCGAAACTGAATTATAACATGGATCTATGAGCTTTCGTAAAGATTGTATGGCGAAAAATTTAAATATAATAAAAGTGAATATATTTTATCGAATTTTGAAGTATTATACAGCAAATGATTGATTAAATTTTTGATCGCGTTGCTTACTATATGCGTATTTTACTCCTTTATTAATTATTACAATTATTTTCAGTGTTAAATGTTGATCTGCTCGAGCGTCGCGCACGACTACGCACGACGCATAGCGAATAATTAAACATAGACGAAGTCTATGTTTATCTCAGCATTAAACAAAGTTAAAAACTGGATAAATTTTCAAGTATCCAATTGTTAAATATCTGTTATAACATGTAAAATACTATTTCTGAAGATTTTTTTAAAACATTCTCTTCATATTGTAGTCGCATCAATTCTCATACAAACAAGACTTTAATACTAATAAGAGTCGTCAGTTCCGAATCCTTTGTTTATATTTTATTTTAATTTGCAGTCTAAATCGATATGTTTCTAAAAATCCGTAACCTTTCATCGCGTTGCTTCGTCGATGAACGATTCAGGCACAATATTAACGGCTTATCTCAATCATTAATCCAATTTTGAGCTATCCGATTAATTATTATAATTCGTGTCTAGACCACATTCTACGCATCACATTGAGCGTACTTGCATCGCATCACGCGCTGCCTAGCAATACAGCTCATAAAGTAAATGATATATCTGTTTGTTAAATATATGTAACAATAGACAAATTTTACTCTGTTATTATAAAAAACAAAAACATTGTTTGTGGACTATAGGCCACAAATATAACTGCCATCCAAACAAATTAATATATCACGATTTTACAAAGTTACGCACGCGAAAATGGAAACTAGAACATATCTAATTCTTGTATTTATAGGTATTTCAGCATCGCGAAAATATTTAAAACGAAAATTTTGATTCATAATTATATTATTTAAATTAACGAATACTAATTAATAAAAAATGTACCCTATCAAAACAAACGCATAGATTCTGTACAATTTCCATTCATAAAAAGAATTTCCAGCAAACAAATTTTACAGTATTATAAGACTATAGAACTGACAATATTTAACAAATTCAATAACTCTAACATGAAAATAATAATTAAATCATTTAAATTTATATTAGTTCGGTATGAGGTTAACTACATAAAGATAAATTTCGATGAAATCCAAATTACAAATGCTTAGTCTTTAATGTGATTAAGCAATCTAATTTAAAGTACAAAGGCTCTTTTCATATTTAAATTATAATTCACTTGTAGATGTCTCTTTCAGGAAATTACAACTTGCTTTTAACAAATGAACTATGCTTCATAATCAGTTATTTGAGTAGTTAGAAAGCAAATTGTGAACGTTGATCCTGTTGCTCTTTTCTCGGCTTACACTTGTCATTGTTATCGACACGTGCTACATCAACTATTGATTTGAATCTTGACTCATTCAACAGAAATAATTCTCTAAGCAGAAGCGATCCATATGCTCCCAAACTGGCGCCAATTGACGTTTCGACCAAAACTCCTGTTTTGTTTCTAACGTAGACCACTAACGCAACTCTGAACGACGCCTGAACGTCGCAGCACCACCTCGTGTCGTGCTCTGCTTCTATTAGCGCCTCTTAACGCCATTCAAACGCTAAATTGCGTGACTGGCAACCTCCCTGCCATAGTGTCGCGTAAAATGCTGTCACGTGACTAGCGGCGTCACGAAACCCTGACACTTAGTGCAAGGTGTCACGCGAAGCGATCAACTATCTTTCGATCGTCACCTTTCGACTCTTTTTCGAACCGATTTTTGTTGTCTACTTGTGATAAATTTTTCGAAATATAGATAAAATATGACACTTTTCGGTATATTTAAAATTTTATAAGGGTGTATATCTTCTTTCGCTATGTCCTTCATATATACATGCTCATAATGGCATGTTCATCCTGAGAGAAGAGCCATAGATCATTTTTATCAACTTCGATTTTAAGTGTTGAAACAACTGATTATATCGCATAATTCATAAATTTGCATTTTAAAAGTAAATTCAAATTTTGTGCATATGTTAAAGTATGCATGAGGTCTATATTTATATACAAAATTAGACTTATTATAAGAATTTATAACAGGGGAAAATCCTCTATAAAAGGGGAATAAACTCATTCGAATAAATGATTATATTGCATAATTCATTGATTCATATATTAAAAGCGAATTCTAATTTTGCAAATATAAATTGTTACAAGAAAAATAATATCAGTAAGTTAGTATGTCTGAACTACTGGTATTATACATTTATAGCAAAGAAAACCTATTTTTAAAAATGAAAAATTTATATCACCTAATTTCAATTTACATTTATTTATTTATATATGACTAAAAAGTAATTTAGTAACACGAGAAGTCAGTATGTCTAATGTAATGATTTTATCTTGATTTTAACTATTTAAACAGTAAAACTAAAAGCTACTATAAAACAGAAAAATTTTATATTAGAATAGTGAAAACTAAGACTTACCTTAATAATATATGAACTATTTAAGATTAAAGTTATTAATGTAAAGATTATCTTATTTAAAAACGAATCTCTGAAAAATAAAACTATATAGATCAAAGGAAAATTACTATTAGAATATGGAGAAACTATTAAAAACAGATTAAATCTATACAACAATAAAAAGTACTCAAGTAAAGGAAAAATTTCTGAGTTAATATCAATAGTAAAAAGACAGTATAGGAATAGCAGAATATCTTAAATCTTAACGATTAAACTGACTGATTAACAGTACTTAATATCCATTTATCCAAAATATCGGTTATTTATTTTAAAAATACGTTTAAATATACTCAAACAAAGAAAATAATTAAAAATTCAAAATAAAAATTATAGTTGACGTAACATAAATTATTTTTGAAAAAGATAAACGCTACAGTTAATCTCTTAGATACACATATATTTAATTATAAGAGTAGCAGCCAATGATTTACCCCATTCATTCTTATTTTTCTTTCTTATTTCAAGAAAGATTCTCGAGACCAAAGCCTATAAGAAAGGTTGCATTTTTGCTATTTGATGAAAGACTCCTCATTATTTTTTTTGAATTGGTTCTTCACAAATGTAAAATCACCCTCTTATAGTTTCCGTCATCTTAATAACCGTCATCTCACTTTCATCAAATGCTATGAGCTTTCTTCAGCTTAGTCATTAGTGATCAATGGAACAAGTATGCCCCGTGTCATTTCTTGCTCTCTTTCTCTCTCGCTCTAGCTCTTTTTTTTAAAAAAAAAGACTCACTTATCTTAATCAAAAGTCTTCGCATAGACTGCACTTTAAAATGCTGAAAAATTTTATTATACTTTAAAGCAAGACTTTATGTTATAATATCCTATTTTAAGCATTGCATATAAACATAAAATATAAGATCGATATGTTTAAATTTAACTTTAAACAATTTTAAAATTTATTTAAGTTTAAAAGTTTTATTATTTTATATAACATTTCGTTTAATTTAGTAATAAAATATTATTTAATTACAGGTCAGAGTACACAGTGTATATACAAAGTTATATGACATTCATGGTAAATTTTAATAAATTAATGATGAAAATAATTTATAATATTATTTAATTTACAAGTAAAAAATATAAATTAAATTAATGGTAAGTTCTGGTAAAATATTATTTAGTTTATAGTCAAAATAAACAGTAAAATTAATGATTAATAATATTTAATTAAGAAGAAAAATGGATAAATTAATGGTATACTTTGCTAAATATTATTTAATTAATAGTAAAAAGATATTATAATTTTTACAATAAATTATGGTAAAATTATTTGATACAACGTTTATAGTAAGTAATCTTACCATTAAAAATTGAGTGTAAATAAATTTAGTGTTAGCATTGTTTTATGATAAAAATTTATTTTAATATAAATTTTCACTAAAATTTTATAACATTTTATGTACAAACTAGTTACTTTTAAATTAACTTGATATAATTTTTTCAATAAACTCCGATATATTATGATATTATATGGTTATGTTCTAGTTAATTAGGAATGAAATATTCTCCTTTGTAGTTAATTATAACAAGTTGAAATCACCTAGGAAATTTGTATACAAAATTATCTGATAAAGTTTATTATTTTGCAGAATATTAAGAGAATATATAAAGGGTTGAGGTCGATTTTTAAAAAGAAACTTAAATTTATCGTCATGCAATATTTCATTTTCCTGTAATCTAACTTGGCAAAACAAGAAAATTACTAATTTATACATCCTAACACTTTCATAATTATAATAAGAATAAGCTTAGAATAAATTTTCCGCAATTAAAGTGCAATGTATCCTGAAAGAAAATTCATACATGTTTCATTTATTTATCTATTTTTATATTTAATTCATTAATTATTCTTAGAAATTAAAGCTGATCACTCAGTTAAAGATATTTTTAAAAATTTTTAACAATTTAATATAACGTACAGTACTTTCATTTGTTATCTATTATTGTTATAATAGTAAAATATCCATTTACCTCCCGTTATTTTATCCTATTTAAAATATAAATCTATTTAACATATTTTACACAGTGCATTCATTTTATCATGATAATGCACTCTTTTACGTCATTTTGACGTCGTTCTTATGCTTTTATTACAATGAAAAAGAGTAAAATGACGTCATATTGAAGTGTACAGTACTGTACATTATTTCGACGAAAACGAATGCGTCTATAGTCACAGAAGCTGTAACATAATCTTAGAAAAAACATAATTTTACAAAATAGAATCTATCAATAAAAATTAAACAGTAAGTTAAAGAGCTTTTTACTAATGTTAGTCTCTATATCAAATTATTTAAATTCAAATTATAGGTACAGTATATATATTTTTAAATCACTGATAGTTACGATTACTCATTCGAAAATGTGATAAGCAATGATATAGTGAGTCTAATGCAAAAAATAATTTATGAAAATGGAGCAGTTTTTATCATTTTGCTATTTTGTCTAAGTCATAATTCTTACTATTTTTAGAAAAATTAAATATTATAGATCTGTGAGTCTAATGCAAAAAATAATTTATGAAAATGGAGCAGTTTTTATCATTTTGCTATTTTGTCTAAGTCATAATTCAAAGTATTTTTAGAAAAATTAAATATTTTTAAATTTTCAAACTTTATTTTGAGTCCAGAAAGATGCCTCTGTCAATCATTTTCCTAACCCGACACATCGCAGAACAAAACAGTCCATTTCAAACCACTTTTATCAAAGTGGTTTGAAATGCACATGCTAAACTTCCGCTCATGCTAATCACTTAAAANATATTATACAAAATAAGCTATAATAAATAAAATAAATGTGAGAAATGGAGAAGAGAAAAATTAAAAACATATATGAACATTTTAAGATACTGTATTTATATGATGTATAGCCTATAACATTTTAACAATTTAAATAGCTAATGTCCATATTCACAACGAAGTATCAACAGATAGAAGTTAACCAATAAGCATTCACGTACTTAAAGTCAATAGTAATTGGTTAACGTCTAATTCTAACTCTTGATCTTTGCTTGTGAATACGGCCCTAAAAAGAAAATAATTGGTTGAGAAAGTAAAAATATGAGGAATTATAATTTCTTTTATTTTTTTACTGTCTTATTCACAGTCAAGAATCAAGCGTTAGAGTTAGAAGCTAGTCAATTACCAATCATTTTTAGTGTATAAGCTCTTATTGGTTAATTAACTTTTAATTCCAACTTTTGATCCTAGATTGTGAATATGGATGTTAATGAATTATAATTACAAAAATCACATCTTAAAATTTCCAACCAATTAAAATTCAAATTTTTTTTTTCGTTACGTCTTAGGAAATTGATATCTTAAAAACTACTGCCTACATTTATACTAATGCTTTTATTTATTTATTTATTCTGAAGCATAATAAAAATTATTATATATATTTTAATTGATTTATCTTTTTAAATTATTTTTTAAAATGATAATATTTGTAATATCTTCTTTATCTTAACCATTTAAAATCTCTAAGTAAGCTATTTTCTTTAATTTGAAGTTTATAATTAACAAGCTTAATATAGACGTAAGCAGATTTTTATGAGAAACAAAAATTGAAAAACGATACAAATAAATTTATAAAGTATAAATTATTCATGTAGGTATTTAGTGAATAAAAATCATATTCGTAGATAAAAGAACGTGTTCGTTATGAAACATTTAAAAAATATATCTATGTTGAATTTTTTCTTTTCTTTTATCCGGTTATAGAGTGATTTTTAATATCTTACAATCATTATGATCTCTTATTTCTTTTGCTTATATAACACTAGTTTCTTATTGTTTTATTTTCTATCGATCTCTAAACTCTTCGTCTTATTCTCCACTTTTTTGACTTTTTATTTGTTTTATCTTCATCCTTCTCAGATTTCTTTTCTACGAAATATACAGTGTATATCTTTTTGTAGCTATTTTTTGAAAATATATTTTGTTTTCTCGTTTGAACACGTTCAATGTTTCCCTTTATCTTATACAATGCTCTAATATCATAATTCATTTAACTCTCCTATGCATCTATTTAACTCTCCGTTCAAATAAACAAAAGTTCGGATGAAAATTAAATACTGTACAGAAAATTTAAAATTTGGTATTCTTAAATAATTTTTTTTTGCTTTAAAAATTTTCGTAATATCAATTTTTTATACTTTGTTTCAATTTATATATTCAATAAAACTTGGATATACTTTCGTTATTGCCACTTTTCTTCTCGTTGTAGGATATCTTTGAGTGGCACACAACAATACTTTGCACTTTATTTAGACTCTCAATAAACAGGTTTGCAGTCGGTTTATGTATAGTCGAGGTATAAACTGTATACAGATTTATAAGCAGTTATTTTGATATATTTTTCTTTCAATTAAAATTATTATACTGACACGTTTTTAAAAACTATTTTTCGTCCTCTTATCTGATTAAATTTTATTCTATTCGTGCAAATATAATAACTTAGTAACGTAATAATACATCTATCGAAGGTTAAGTATATGTATATATAATTAGAATGTGGATTTATATATTATTAAGTTTATTATTAATTTAAATATTTAAGAATTGTAAATTCTGCATCTTCGAATGTAGAAGAGAAAATGTTTTTTTATTATTATTATTGATTGAAACGATTTACTGATATTTTTGAGTTCGTGTTTTTTCCACAGATTTGAGATAGTTGTGAAGATGTCAGAAGTACAAAGCTTCAAAATTCCGTCTTTAGGTTTCAGTTATAAACTTTCTAGTGCCATATCTTCTTTCCATTTCGAAAGAAAGAAATATTTTTTCAACACAAAATATTAAATGTCTTTCTATTACTGTTTTCAAAATTATAATTCTAGTAATTAAGTTTAAAATTTAATTTACAAAAGAATTAATTTTTATAAAATATTTAAGAATTTAAAATAGAAATTAAATTTATAATTCAGAAATCCGTTTCGAAATGTCTATCTGTCACATTCTATATTTAAAGAAGTGTTCTTCTAAAGGATTTGCTTTTTGATATGTTTAGTTATATATATTTCTAGTCTAAATAATCTTTTTAAATAACTTTTTACTGTTTAAATCAAAATGGTGGCTAATTATTGAAATTGAAATGCGTCACAGCAACGCCACTTCACTTACTGGAATTTATTAAATAAATCACTTTAATTTAAAATAATCAAAGACTGGGGGAAGCTATGTTTTATGTATTCCTGTAAACATAGACTGTATTAACATTTTTACGAGGAAAATTTAGTATCTTAATGTAATTATTTGAAATCGATGGCTCGATTCAATGACGAACGACGCGTCGACGAGAGCGACATCGTGTAATTCACCAATGATAGGTAGCTGAATTGGTAATATTTTAAAATATAATAAATGTATATAAATCTTAATTTAAAAAAATTCTATGGCCTATATCACAAATTTGTTACATGTACAGTACAGTACATGTTAGCCAAATAATTTGCTAACTTTTCCAATATTTTAAAAATAATAAAAGTAATTTTGACCCTTTAAACTACATTAAAGCTGTATTTTCCATATCACACAAGAGATAGATTTATCTATAAGCAGATTGAGAGGCTTTTTAAGGTTCAAAATTATTTTATCAATAAATTTTTATACTCATTTACAAAAATGTGATGCACCAACAAGGAGACGTTCGAATCGAATAAAACTTTATTAGTGAGAACATAATCAATAATCATGATGGTAATAAGTAATTAAAATATTATAGTAAAGGGATAATTTCCTATAGAACAAGTGTACAGATTTAAAGAAAACCTTTAGTACTTTATGGAACATCCGGTTGCTTGGATACATGCGGAGATACGGTCGGAATTGGAGACATACTGGCACCGAATGCTATACTGCAACAGATTTGCCCACAGATGTTGCAACTGCCGCTCCAAATCCTTCACACTTCGGCCATCTATGGATGGCCGAAGCTAGTGATCCCATCTGTTCCCACAAGTGTTCGATGGGCGACAAATCTGAAGACCAGATAGACCAATGATGTATGGCAACGTGACGGAGACATTCCATCACTAACTGTGTGCGGCGGAGTATTATATTGCTGGAAAATTTCTGTTTGCAATCCTGCCACGAAAGGCAATACATGAGAGCACAGGATTTCTTGAACGCACTGCTGTGATGTCAATGTTTCACGCTTTACTACTAGAAGTGGCTGACTTTTATTCGAGATGGTTTTCCATACCATCACGCCAGAAATGGGGAAGCCTGCTGCTCAACAGTAACAGTAAAGGCGAGATTGAAGCGCTCACCAGTGATCCTCTACATTCTAACGCAGTGATCGTCCATTTCTAAACAGAACTGGAATTCGTCGATAAAGACAATCAGCATCAGTGAATACGAAAGTCTCTGTTACAGCATCAGTGAATACGAAGCCGACAATGTTGGGTGGTAGTGGCTGGACGCGTAGCTGTCGCTTTAAATGCAATTTGTCTTTGCTAGTCTACTGCCAATGCTATAGGAAGAGACAGGGTTCTGTAACGAGGCTTTAATTTATCTATGGATGGTAAACAAGGACTGCGCTGCAACTGTCTGTGATTGTCTCATGATCCGACGATTATCTCTCTTTGTGGCTTGTCTGAGATATTAAGAGCCTGCCACCGTGTATATATGCCCTCACGTATCCACGTCGCCTGACGTTCAAAGATCTTCAAACAATAATTACACTGAAAATTCTTAAAACAGTAAACCTCTATGAGCCTTTTTATAGGATACTGGGATAGTGATTTTAAGACCTCTGATGGCATTACCTGGCGTGCCATTGGACCACAACTATAATTATTTAAACACCTGTCTGAGACATAACTCGATGCTGAATTTTTTTCAGTAATCGAACAATTCTATCTGCGTGTGTAGCATTTTTGTCGATGAGTGTTTGTTTTTTCTTTTTTTTTAATTTCTAATTGTATCTCTCAATGATTTCAAAATATTTTATTAATACCTTGATTATATATTATAATATTAGCAAGTAAGCTCTGCATTGCCCGGGCAAAAAATAATTACAAACATTAAGATTATTAGATTATTTCGTACTTCTAACCCTTCTATTATATTATATTATAGTACTTGATTTATATAACTACAAAGGTTATCTTACGAAAAGGTTTATCACACCAAGTGACCGATCTAACACATTTTTAAAATTCTTTAAATTATGTATCGTAGAGGAATAAAGAATTAAATGTGTTAGATTGGTCACTCGGTGTGATAAACGTTTTCGTAAGATAACCTTTGTAGTTATATAAATCAAATTCTATAATATAACAAACATTAAAACGAAAACCATGTAAATAGTTTGGTTATTTTAGCCTACCATTGTCATGTTTATCGCGATACTCGGATGGTACTAAATGGCACAGTTTCACTGGTCAAGTAGACAGCAATTGAAAGTATGATATCTTAAAAAATTTAAGATATCGTATTTTTTTTTCAATGTTAACTCTTAGAAACTGTACCATTCGCAACTGAATATCAAACAGTGATCTGCCAACGAATCAACTTTCGGAAAAAAACGAAACAAATATTTTAAACTCAGCACCCTCGAAAACCACTTAAATCATATTTTGTGTAGTCTGGTAAAATCGTACAGTATTATGTAAATTTTCTATTCGAATGTCACCATACCGATGGGTCCGATAGGAAGAAGGGATTGTTGCAGATGGAGGTTGAAGTAATTCGACCAAAAGTAGTCGTTGACCTCGCGGAAGAGAGGACGGTCAATGACTACTAATTAATACTGGTCTACTATTATTATCTGAAAACTGATCCGTGTTGGATAGGTTGTGATGGTCCCGCATGTGATCGAAGTTGCTAACCTTAACGTCCGAAAGACTTGATATAACACTTGTTTAAATATAAAAAAATCCTGTAAAATGCGAGAATAATTGTTTTTATGTGATATAAAAATACTGGTGAAACCAGGTCGAAAAAGTAAAGCTCAGCAAAAACATCCAATTAAAAGAAAGTTTTGAAAATTGTGGCATAATAATAGTGAAAGCAGATTTGACAGTAAGACTCAACCCACGAATAAAGTGCACATTACACAGACTACAACTACAGGAAATTTTGAATGAAGCAATGTTGCCATAATAAATAGGAAAAATAAGCATTGGCACAGAAAAAGACTTCCAGCTCTACTTTGTACTGTACCTTAAAATCGTTTCACGTACAGTACTGTACTGTACAGTACATTAATTTGGCTGAAAGTTAGAACATCTTAAGCAGCATTAGTAGGAAGTTTGGGACAATAGGTTTATGAGTTATTAAGGGGATATGAAATCAAGGGAGAGGCGGGATGTCCTTGTTTCCTGGTAGTTAAGAATGTCCTCGTAAATATCGTGTTTATAGAAAAATTATTAGGATTGGTTTGGTTTATTTGGTTACGGCAACGCCAGACCTGACTCTGACAAGGAGGATGCATCCCGGGAAGATTTTCATGTATAGCTGGCCGTATTTAGGTGTTAATAACGCGAAGAATACTCCATATGGCCAGTCCGTTGGCCATGCACGAACCTACGACCGACTACCGGTATTCAGTGGTTTTATCCACTCGGTTACTGGAAAGTACGTACTTATTGGGCTGCAATCTGAAAAAAAAATTGTAGATCTATAAATTCTGACTATCGTCCGTCTGTCTCTGTTCTTCCTTGATCTCGAGAAAGGAGTTAGATAGATGAAAGTCGAAACCTGGCATGGAAATCGTAAGAGAAAGAGGACCAGATTAATTATATATGAACTTCCAATTTGTACCGCAAGTCACGTTATTTCAATTCGAAAAATTTCTCCTGAACGGAGTTAGATACATAACTAGCACGACTCTATTGCTAACAGGAAAAGTATGATGTACAGGGGGAAAACCCAACTACACTCCACGCAGCTATGTGCTACCTGTTGCAATAATGGCAAAATATCTCATCTATTTCGCGCTATATCATTTTTGCAGTAATTCAATGAATATAATATATATTTTNCGACTCTATTGCTAACAGGAAAAGTATGATGTACAGGGGGAAAACCCAACTACACTCCACGCAGCTATGTGCTACCTGTTGCAATAATGGCAAAATATCTCATCTATTTCGCGCTATATCATTTTTGCAGTAATTCAATGAATATAATATATATTTTCTAAAATTCTATTTTTTTTTTTTTGTAAAAATTATATTTAGTTAATTATTTTGTTAACTTTTTTCCAATAGATGGCGCTAAAACCAGCAATCAAATGTAGACAAAAATTAATTATTATGTAGAAATCCAATTGATAATTTGGGGTGGGAAGCTTGACATTATGTAACTTAGAAGTATTTGAACGTAACCGAGTTTCGTAGTAATTGGTCGAACGGCCTAGGCGTGCGTAGCGAACAAACAAACAAACATCCTCATTTATATATATATAGAAGATTTATTATTGTTATTATTATGTTGGTAAATTTTATCCTACTTCGCTAATACAGGAGTTATGCATACCGGACGAACGTCAAAGGCTTAGCTACAGAAAAACTTACTACAATTATGCATATTCGTGTGTTTGTGTTTAAGAATATCCTGGCTACAGTAGGTACAATACATGTGTTTAATATGACAACTTTCGGTAATGTTATGTGCAGGTACTGTATAGTACTTGCTGCTGTAGTCCTAATGTTTCAAGACTTTTGTATAGGCGGTATGACGACTGTGCAAGAAAGGACTATAGATAATATACAATATAATAAGTATCCTATCCATTTTCCACAGGCCCTTTATTTCATGAGCGAGTTCTGAGTATTTATTTTTTTCAGTGTACGTATTTTGTATGTTGTGGGTGTTTGATTATTATTGAAATAAAATAAGAATAAAATAAAATTTTCTATTAAAAGTGTGGGAAAATGCTTTCCTAATTGTCAAGATCTCTTCGACTGTAAACCGCACAGCCTTTAAATTCTGCTTCGATCAGAGAGGTCTTTTCGTGTTTTGAACGAGTGCAAAAATAAAGAAAGAAAGATAGAAATTATATAAAAAAAAATAAAAGTTTATTACATTTCAATTTTTTAATTGAAAAATAATATTGTAACTCTTTTATCGTTTTAAAATTATTCATTTTTAAGGCATTAAAATATTTCATGTTTTATTGTCTTAAAATTGTTAATTTTTTCAAGTAATCGTGTTTACAGAAAAACTTGTTCATTATATTTCATAAAATTCAATAAAAGTTACAAAAAGTTAGATAAAACTGTTAATATGAATCTTTGTTCAAGCAAAACTAGTTTACATATTACAACAATTAATTTTAGTATGATTAAACATACAGAAACACTTCATGTACATTTATATAACATGACGTAAATTGTAGGTATATCATTGTTGCTTGTTTAAGTGGGCATAAGTCATATCATAATAATTTATTCTATTAGTATTAAAATTGCACGACAGATGGCAGAATGCTCTGTATGCAAATATATATATATATATACAGTACAGTACATACATGCTGTATATATATATATATATATTTATTTATTTATTTATTTATTTATTCATCGTTACAAAATCTAAACGTATTATCGTGCTTACACGCAGAGATTTAAAAGTCCTATCATAATAACAAACAAGAAAAGAATCTTGAATACACATAGTTGTAAACTTTAAATTTTATATGTTATTAAATATTTTGGCAGTTTCATGTTAATAAATTAAGTCTAAAAAATGCAGTGTAGCTGTATCTCCACTATTCTGTAACAATGATTATTAATTATTGTTATAAGGAGCCTTGAATTATCTATGCGTTGCAACATGCGAATAACATGATTACGAATTTCTTAATATTTTGAATTGGTGTATTGTCGAACGTTTTAAAGAACAATAAATATTCTCTAATATAAACAACAAGTTTTGTTTAAAAACTAGATTTTTACATTATAAAATATATACAGGGGTAGAGATGACATAAACAACACATAAAACTGACATAAAAATACATCGTACATGAACATACAATGCATTTTATGATATATTGTATCTATATACAGATAGAACATAAAAATATGAAAATTTTCTTAAAATCGTGTATTGTACACATTTATACAGAAATCAGAGTTAATCTATGATAATCGTTCATCATAAATCTTAACTAGGTACTGCATGCTTATATCTGCATTTGTCTCTTAGAAATACATATAATAAACAATAAACATAATACATTTACTGTACAAAGATATACAAATTGAGATACGAATATAAGATATATAGGCCTATAAGAAAATTTATGCATAAAACGATCGCTACTTCTGTAATATAGTTTCATACATAGCTACAGAAATGCATTTCCATTAGATATGCTATTCCTGTATACATTATATATATATATTTGTATAATGTATGTAGCGTAGTAATAAAGATAATACTTCAGAAAGACTAAATGGTGTTCAAAACGTCTCAAAACGTGTGCTGCAATCGAAATATGAACATCGACTTTTTTCAAGAAAACAATACTCTTCAACATGCAACATATATAACGAAAAAGTAAATGATTTAATATAATAAAATGAGGTAATAAACATAATTAAATATATTCTATCTCTGTTACAATATAATTATTAATTCGAAGACAAAATAATTAATTGTATACGAAAATTTCAAAACGATATACTTTAAGAGGAATTTAACTTATAAATAAGAAACATTAATAAAGTTAATATTACCAAAATAAAAATAAACATTTCTTTTAAGTAAATTATTTTAAAAAGTATGTTAATTTAAAAAAATTATGATCGTCTAATCGATCAAATTCTAAAAGATCAGTTAAAATTCAGTTAAATGTTAACATTAACAAAAATACTTTCTCATAAATAAATTTAATTTTATAAAATTTATAATTTTAATATTACTAAATGAAATGTATATAATTTAATATCCTGATATACGAAGGGAAAAAACCTCTAGTTCTTTCTATAAATAAGTGATTCCATTTTTGGAAAGAATGGGATTATGACCTTTTCAAAACTAGACACCGGAAATTGTCACATAAAATGTCGATAGTCGAGAAAATGTTATTCAGCTCGACAATCTTGTATAACCTCGTGAATCTTATAAAGGTTTCCAGAAAAGAAAGAGCCTTTAGAGTTAAACCACTAAACATTTCACGCACTTGTATAGATAGGCACCCATAACATCAGTTACATAGTAAGGTAGCATAATGAAAATTTTTGGAATTGTTTTGATTTTTTATTAAAAAAATATATTAATTTTAATTATATTCTATATAAAATAATATATACTTTTAAAGTTAAAATTCAAAATTTTAGTATTTGAAAATTTTGTTAATTATGCACACTTTAAAATGACTGTTATATGCAATTTACATGGAAAAAATTAAACATAGAATAATGTAAACGATATTTCCTTAATTCGGTTTACTAAAATTATGTTAATAAAATTAAATTTAATAATATTTTATAGATTATTCATGAAAATTTTCTTTATACTTATTTAAATTTGAAACAGGTAATTTGATTATTTCTAGTAATCATAATGGATCGAAAATGTATTTTTATTTTAACGAAATTTTTAAAAATTTATTATGAAAATGCATAAATCTCTCGGAACAAAATTTTCAAAACTTATTTTTCTATATATATTTATGAACTGGAAAACAATTTAATCACTTTAATATTTACGTTCCAATCTTAATACTGCATCTTGCTCATTTCAAATATGTTAAACATCTTGAACGAGGGCGTAGCTGGATCAACTATAATAAGGGTGGTTTTAGCAAATTGTGGGACGGCCTTCCGGGTGTCTGGGAGTTACGGAGTACCCCAGGGAAAGAAGATCCGAGGGCCCGCCCCCGAAAAATTTTTGAAATATAACATAACAGTTTAAATGCTATTAGGTACAAAACGGCACAAAAATGTTCGAAATTTAAACGTTGAAACATTTATATTTATCTAAACAATATCAATAATCGAATAGAATTTCTTTATTTGAAACAATGGACAGGATAGCTGATCACCCTGGCTCCCCTCTAGCTACCAGCCTGATCTTGAATATTTTCAGTTCCACATCTTTAGCATTTATGGGCATTCTAAAGACAGTTTCGAATTAATTCGTTTATTTTATTGGATTAGTCTATAAGTTAAATAAATTATAGAAAAGTGTACATATTTTCGCTCTTACGCTTTCGTCTTAAGATCTTTTAAATTTTATAAGAATAAGCAAAGAAAAAGGAAAATTTTAAAAGCTTTTTTGAACTATTTTCCATTTTTTTTACTTCTTGTTACTCGATTATTAAAGAAATAATTATAATTATCTGTTAAAAATTTATCTTTTCCGCTTCACTATTATCATCTCATCTACAATGTAATGGGCAGTAATTTAACTTGTAAAAATATTTTAAAATAAAAATTTATTATACATAATAAAATTATTTAAAAAATAATTTTAAATATAATAATTAACATGATACTTATAAAAAATTAACTTACTTGTCTTGAATCTTGATTCGTGTAGCCTATATTAATTAATGATATCATTCAAATTCCATCTAGAATTCAGTATAAAAAATAGTTTTGTTTTATTTAATAAGTTTATACTAAAGTCCATTTCAAAATATAATTACGATTTAAATGGTCTTGAATTGATTACAAAAATGTAATAAACGTTATTATTTATATTCAGAATACTTTAAACTTCACTTCCTCTCATTTAGATATAGTGACGTAAATGTGATTCATCGAAATTTCCCTTCGAATTTTTTAAATAAATTCTTTTACTCTTCTTTTCTAAAGGCTTGTTAATCAAAATATATCTAGAAAAATAATTTAATAAATTAATTTTAGTTAGATTTTAATAGTANTCAAAACTTATTTTTCTATATATATTTATGAACTGGAAAACAATTTAATCACTTTAATATTTACGTTCCAATCTTAATACTGCATCTTGCTCATTTCAAATATGTTAAACATCTTGAACGAGGGCGTAGCTGGATCAACTATAATAAGGGTGGTTTTAGCAAATTGTGGGACGGCCTTCCGGGTGTCTGGGAGTTACGGAGTACCCCAGGGAAAGAAGATCCGAGGGCCCTCCCCCGAAAAATTTTTGAAATATAACATAACAGTTTAAATGCTATTAGGTACAAAACGGCACAAAAATGTTCGAAATTTAAACGTTGAAACATTTATATTTATCTAAACAATATCAATAATCGAATAGAATTTCTTTATTTGAAACAATGGACAGGATAGCTGATCACCCTGGCTCCCCTCTAGCTACGAGCCTGATCTTGAATATTTTCAGTTCCACATCTTTAGCATTTATGGGCATTCTAAAGACAGTTTCGAATTAATTCGTTTATTTTATTGGATTAGTCTATAAGTTAAATAAATTATAGAAAAGTGTACATATTTTCGCTCTTACGCTTTCGTCTTAAGATCTTTTAAATTTTATAAGAATAAGCAAAGAAAAAGGAAAATTTTAAAAGCTTTTTTGAACTATTTTCCATTTTTTTTACTTCTTGTTACTCGATTATTAAAGAAATAATTATAATTATCTGTTAAAAATTTATCTTTTCCGCTTCACTATTATCATCTCATCTACAATGTAATGGGCAGTAATTTAACTTGTAAAAATATTTTAAAATAAAAATTTATTATACATAATAAAATTATTTAAAAAATAATTTTAAATATAATAATTAACATGATACTTATAAAAAATTAACTTACTTGTCTTGAATCTTGATTCGTGTAGCCTATATTAATTAATGATATCATTCAAATTCCATCTAGAATTCAGTATAAAAAATAGTTTTGTTTTATTTAATAAGTTTATACTAAAGTCCATTTCAAAATATAATTACGATTTAAATGGTCTTGAATTGATTACAAAAATGTAATAAACGTTATTATTTATATTCAGAATACTTTAAACTTCACTTCCTCTCATTTAGATATAGTGACGTAAATGTGATTCATCGAAATTTCCCTTCGAATTTTTTAAATAAATTCTTTTACTCTTCTTTTCTAAAGGCTTGTTAATCAAAATATATCTAGAAAAATAATTTAATAAATTAATTTTAGTTAGATTTTAATAGTAATACTTATATTAAAAAAAAATAAAGATTTATTTATAGCTTAGTGATACATTAATTATTTTTAAAAAATAATAATACTTCAAGAATTAATTTCAGATTTAATTTTATGTTTAAATATAAATTACAACAATATATTTATAACTATTATAATTAAAAAAAACTAAATAACGTACAGTGCATCTATATAAAGGAATTACAGTCAAACCTCTGAACAACGGCCACTGATAGGAGTATAAAAAGGACTTGTCTGTAAGTTATTTTGCATGTATTTTAAAAAGAAAGTTCCCGAAAAGAATTGGTCGCTGTTTAGTGGTAGCTGTTGTTGGGAAGTGGCCGTTATTAGAGGTTTAACCCCCCGTATTCACTAACACGAGTTAGAGTTAGGGTTAACTCTCGAGTAATTGGTAAATTGGTATTCACCAACACTGAATCTCGAGACAAACACTAATATTAATAATTTTAATTCTAGAGATCTTGAGATTCGGTGTTGGTAAATACGGAGGTAACTATTATTCTTCTAAAAATCTGAAATTTTTGATTACTCGAATTACTAAATGTAAAAAAGAACATTTAATAAATATTATTTTTTAACGTATATTTTTACAATTTATTATATTGAAAAACTTTGGTAACTAAGATTTAAGAAAGTAGAATAATAATAAAAAATGCTTTAAAAAATAAAATTTATTCAACCTGTTGCAATTATGCTTAAAATAAATTACAAAAATATATAAAAATATAAAAAATGTTATTAAAATTACGTGTTTTTTTCTATATTTAACATACATTTTCTATGTATACAATATTTTTATAATACAGTAGTACAATATATTAAACGAACTGTACTACTTTACGTTTACAATAAAAAGAAAACAGTTTATTATATTGTAGTATGATAGAATATTTTAATATATTAAAATTTGTATAATTTTATATTTTATAATAGAGTCATTATAATAATATAAATGATGTTATATACAGCAGATTTTTATAAAATATTTTTTATAAAGAAGATACTGAAAAATATTTTTTCGAAGGTTTAGTAGCTATCTCATTAATAAAATTAATTTATTGATATTATTTCTTCAGAACTTTATATTCATTTATGAGAATGAATATTTATTTTTCTTATATATAAGATAAATAAATATATTCATTCTTATATATGAATATAAAGCTTCAAAATATAAATTTTAACATTTATACTTATCCTTTTTACAAATATATATAAATCTACTTTCACTACAGATAAATAATAGTAACTATAAATAAATTTTAAAAGCTGACTTGTTTAATAAAAAATATTTATTACAGAATAATTATTTAACAAAAAGTATATATACTATTTAAAAGGGCTTTAAACAAAAATTAATAAATTTTTACAGTCAAAGTTTAAAAAAGTTCTGTTTGTTTCTTCTCAGTTTACTGTAAAAAACACTCTTCAAAGAAAATGGAGCCTTTCATTGCTCTGTTATCATTGATAAAACTAGAGAAAATCGTGTTTATGGTAACGTAAACGAACGATTAATTTCCGATTCCAATGTGACGTGTTGAACCATATTTCCGTTCTTCACGCAAAATTTTTCACTCACAAAAAACGCAACTTATAGATCTCGAACTACTTCATAATTTTCGTGTATAATTAAATGGTAAAAACTTAAATAAAAAATAAATAAATAATTAAATAATTTTTCCCACTCAGAAACATATTTATTAAATTTTATTAGTTATAAAAATTTTATTTAAAAGTCTAATATCGTCAGAAACACATTTTAAAGTCTAAAGTCGATCATATTTTTCATAATATTTATATTTAATAAATAGTCTTTTTATGTGCGAAAAGTTTAATCAATGTTAATAACATGGTTATATTTCTTTAATTATTAAAGATTAATTTTTAAAATACAAACTATACAACTATGTAAATATTTAAAGTAGTTACTATTGATTTCATTCAGTGGTACATGAATTTTAATTCTCAACGATTCTAACTATATACAAGCTTTTTTCCTGTTAGAATTTAGTTATCCTTAATTTTCTTCCATTTTTTACATGTTTTACTTTATGGAACTTAATAAGGAAACCGAAAAAATAAATTTAAAAAAATAATGGCACGAAAAAATTGTCAAAAAATACTGATTACTGATTGCATTCCTGATACAAGAATATTAATTTTCAACAATTCTAAACAGGTGTAAATTTTTTCCATAAAAATATTATTTTGATCTTAATTTTAACTACGTGTTTATATGTATATTCCTTTACATTTACCTAAAAAACTTAATGACAAATTTGAAAAATAATTAAAGATATCTTCTGAATTTATCAGTTTTATTTCTTTCTGCAGCTATCACTAATTATTTTATTTTAAATTTAAATGATTAATTTTTTATGATGTTATTTTTTTTTTGTTTACATAGTTGTAGAACTGTGTTGATTTTGCCAATAGTTCAGATCTCGATTTTTCTTTTTTCGGTTACTCTACCAACGTTAGATTTGCTGTTTCACGATTTTTTCTTTATTTTTTACTCAGAAAATCCTGATGGATCTTCTCGTTTCTTTTTGGTCTCTAATATGCTCTCGATTCTTTCTTCTTTTTTAGTTTCTTTCTTATTTTTTTTCTTCTTTCATGAAACTATTGACTCTTCTTAATGAATTACATTAATTAATTTACAATCGGATTATATAACAACTTGCATACATGTAAACTTGACCTTTACATAAAAATTTGTAAAAATTTAACATTTATGAAATTTTATTAGGAATACATTTGCGAATTTTTTGTGAAATAATGATTTTAATTTTAATGAAATTTTAAAAAATTAAATCTATTATTTTAATATTTAAATTGTATTTTTGCTTATTTATTATTCAAAAAATGTATAACTAAAACTTGTAAGAAATTAAAGTGATAAAAAAAAGGCGCTACATGAGTACTTAAAATATTATAATAAAAATAAGTATAAATTAAGTTAAAATGATAGAAAAATCAATAAATAAATTTTGATTTTATTTAGTTAAAAATAGTTATTGATATAGTTATTATTTATAGATTTAACATAAGCCAAACTTTTTGTTCAGTTATTGAATTACTGTATAAGATGCATAATTCTATATCATTATAGACACACGATCTGTACTTTTAAGGTAAAAATATTAGTTAATATAGCTAATACAGCATTAACTACACAAATAATTGCATTTTTTTTTTTTTATCATTATCAACTAAACTTCTCCGATTACAGTATCCGAATTAATTGCTACAAGTAACAAAAATATTAATTATCGTCTATTATAGTACATGTCATTTATAAAAATATAAATAACATGTATTATAATAGACGATAATTAATATTTGTTGTTGTATAGATTTTAAATTATTACATAAATAAATTATTTAAACTATAGCAAGTAAAGCACAAGCTACATAAGCTACTGTATATATTGTACTGTACAAAAACTCATACAATAAGAATAATAAATACTAAATTATTTTAGTTGAAGTGTTAGCACTGTTTTTAACTAAATAAGCATATAAGACAATGCTTACATTTTTGGATAAAGATAAAATAAACAAAAATGTTTAGTTACAACTTTAAAAAATTTAGTTTTGCTTTCTTATATTTACAAAGTTACATACTTAAATAGAATAACTAAATTGCTGGTTTATGAATAAACACATAACATTTAAACTATAACTACCAATTATATAAACTTTATTAATATATTAAAAATAAAAATTTAAGATCAAAATAGAAAAAAGTAAGCGTTTGTAACCGAACGCACTGTATTGTACATTATGTATTGATAAGTCAGTTGTTTTTTCTTAAATGCATCTGGAAATAGAATTGTTACACTGTTTTGAATTACTTATTTAAGGTTTTTAAGCAGTTTTTGATATTACATCCCACATTCTAAGATAAATTCGATTAATTTTTAAGCAATAGTTTATTTTGGTAACTTATTCAATTTATTAAAGTTATAAATAAGATTTATTCAAGAAAAATATCAGAGAAATATGGAGAAAGCTAATGAAAAATATTATCGTCAAAGTGTTGGTATTCAATGGAATTTGTTGTTAGCTTGAAACTGGTGGAAATATTTATGATAGATTTTATATGCATTAAATCTTATATTTCAAATCTAAAAATATTTTTATTAAACTTGTCTAAAAGGTTTGCCTTACAACTCTATTAAGCATTAGACTGGAGAGTCTATTCAGGCCAAATGGCGGAAACTGTCAGGGAAAGGAGGAAGAGAGCGCATTCGTTGATTAGAGTTGGTGTTGAGCGTGCATCACGCAACGGCCGTGTCACGCACGGAAATTAGTGGTGTGACCGGAACTTCCTGAAACTAATACGCATGCGTACGAAGTNTTTAAAATTATTCATTTTTAAGGCATTAAAATATTTCATGTTTTATTGTCTTA
The DNA here is from genome assembly GCF_000671375.1 of Centruroides sculpturatus. Taxonomy (NCBI): domain Eukaryota; kingdom Metazoa; phylum Arthropoda; class Arachnida; order Scorpiones; family Buthidae; genus Centruroides; species Centruroides sculpturatus. The sequence continues at coordinate 454,627 of NW_019384464.1, forward strand.
AAATTGTTAATTTTTTCAAGTAATCGTGTTTACAGAAAAACTTGTTCATTATATTTCATAAAATTCAATAAAAGTTACAAAAAGTTAGATAAAACTGTTAATATGAATCTTTGTTCAAGCAAAACTAGTTTACATATTACAACAATTAATTTTAGTATGATTAAACATACAGAAACACTTCATGTACATTTATATAACATGACGTAAATTGTAGGTATATCATTGTTGCTTGTTTAAGTGGGCATAAGTCATATCATAATAATTTATTCTATTAGTATTAAAATTGCACGACAGATGGCAGAATGCTCTGTATGCAAATATATATATATATATACATATATACACATAAAATAAATTGGTTTATTATAAAATTCTAGTATAATATAAAAATATTTTTATTAAACTTGTCTAAAAGGTTTGCCTTACAACTCTATTAAGCATTAGACTGGAGAGTCTATTCAGGCCAAATGGCGGAAACTGTCAGGGAAAGGAGGAAGAGAGCGCATTCGTTGATTAGAGTTGGTGTTGAGCGTGCATCACGCAACGGCCGTGTCACGCACGGAAATTAGTGGTGTGACCGGAACTTCCTGAAACTAATACGCATGCGTACGAAGTACTGGGTATGAAGATTTGATCATATTTTTAAGTGATGCAATTCGTCCTAAGGGTGTCGTTTCCTTATTTTCTGACGAAAATTACAAGCTATCTATCGGGTAAGAAAAACGAATGGACAAAAATATAACGCATTAACTAATTATTCTTGATAAAAATAAATAAATTTAACATACTTTATATCTTATTTACACGTAAAATGCTGAAGTACTATATAAACTTGACTTTTATTTTATTTTAAAATAATTTTATAAATTTTATATAACTTAAACATAATTTATCTTTTTATATTAAAAAATATTAAATATTAAACGAGATTAGAAAAGATTCTTAAAAAAATATGAAACCAAGTTTGAAAATTTTAAAATTTTCTTATGATCCATTTATAGAGTAGAAAGATAACGAGACTAATTTCGTTCTCTAGTCTCGTTTTCGTCCACTTCCGGACCCTACCTATCGATCCGGGTCCGAAGTTAGAAGAAGGACAAGAAGATAGATAGGAAGGTCACGGAGTCCAGACGACCAGATGAATCCCTCCCTACCTGCAGCAGTTGGGAGATGGATGACCGGTAACTTGGTCATCAAGCAATATCGTTACTGGACAGACGGTAACACGAAACGAGAAAACGAAACAGTTCATCGAAGTCAATGCACTTCCAGATACCAAATGTATGAAGATAACAAATTAATTCATTAGTTTTCTTTATCCAGAAAAAGCATTCAAAGAAAATGAGTATATTGAAGATACTTATACATAATAAGATTATTAGAAATCTTCAAAGAAGAAGAGAATATTAAAAGCTTCTAAAGAAGTTTTAAACAAAATAAGCACATTGAAAAACTCAAAAGAAACAAAAATATGTTACAAATTAAAAGCATTACATTGAAAATCTCAAGAAGATATGAATATGCTGAACACCCCAAAACGCGAGTATTAGAAAGCTCAACGATGCGAATGTTGAAATACATTTAAAATCCTCAAAAAAAGCAAACATTTTTTGAACATTCAGCAAGATTGAGCATATAGAATCTTTTTTAAAAAAACGAGAATATGGAATCTTCAAAGAAAAACGTGTTGCAAAATTTTCAAACAAAATAAATGCTTTGAAACATCATATTGCGGATCTCTAAACAAAATTTAAAAAAATACTGAAAATCCGTAAATATGATTCTTAAATCTTTCAATGTCTATTGTAAATAAACTAAATAATCATCGAGTACGTCGAAAACTCCTACATAAAGAGTACACTGTAAATTTAAAGAAAATAAGTATCCTGAAAATCCGAACGAAAAAACACGAACGAATTGAAAAATCTGAAAAACAGTCATAATGAATAAATAGCCTACCATAGAAACTGTGTAGATTGTAAACACCTAAATTAAACAATCGTATTATAGATTTTCGAAGAAGAAGACTACGTAGTAAACCACGAAAACCACATGAAAAAAAGAACTATAATATTAGAAACTCTAGAAATAAAAGAACATACTGAACAATCTTAAAGAAGAAATAGCGGAGCATATTGAACAATTTGTACAAAGGAATAAAAATATTAAACTCGCTAGAGAATGATTTTAAAACTCAATTTATTGAGGCGAGACGAGATACAAGTTCTCTACAAGTATCCCAAGATACATCAAAATACGAAATTCCGAAGATGGACAGCATTTCCTTAGCAACACTAGTAGAATCGTAGCTAGAAAAACAAGAAGTAGAGAGAGAGATAGAGAGAGAAGCGAGAGAGAGAGAGAGAGAAAGAGAGAGAGAGAGAGAGACGGGGTGTAGGAGGTCGTCCTATGGATTGGGTGATTTAGGAGCACTCGGCGGAGCGCCATCTATCAGATGCTGTCATGGAAAGAAGCTGCGATTGAAGCTTCCTCTCTGTAGATAGTCTAGAGTAAAGGAACCTGCACTTGTGAAAGAGAAAATTCTAAGACCTCATCCAACTGCGCAGTCTCAGATCAATTAATGAGTTTTCAGCAGAACTGTTGCTGCTGCTGGTGCTGCTGCTGCTGTGTGAGAAGCGAATTCATTCCACTGCAGGAGATAAAGAAGGAAAAAATAAAAAAATAAAAAATAAATAAAATAAAAATTCCGCCGTAGATATTGACTATCGTAAAAAATTTCTTTTTATCAAATACTTATTAATAATTCAAAAAAAAATTGTAAAATAATTTATTTTATATTTTGCTCACTATCCGTAAACACGACTTCGTCACATGAAATTTGAATAGAAGATATATATGTGATTTATGGTTAAAATATCATTCTATCAATACTTAGAATATATTCTATGGATATTTATTCATTTAAAAAATATTTAGAACTAAAAAAAAGGTAATGTATCAACTTATTCATAAAATAATGTACAAGTTTGATACGCTGTTTTAGTTCTAAATATTTTAGTATTTATCAAGCTGAAATTGTAACATTTAGTCATTTATTTGCTTATCAACAAAAAATGTGTTTATAAAATTAAAATATTTATTTAATAAATTAGTATAATGTAACATTATTTAACAATTATTAATTTCTAAGCGATTTTTTAAAATTTTAATACGTCTAATTGCTTTTAAACTTTTCGAATTTTACTAATTTTTTCCCTATTTTTTAATTTCTTCATAATTTATTCACGATAAATGTAGATAAATACTAATAAATATTCAAGAATTTTGGATTATTTATTTATTTAATTAACTATTTATTTATATTATAAACAATTCTGCTCTTTTTTCATAAAATAATTTCTTGAAAATTCAATTATTTAGAAGAAATTATTAATTAAAAATTCGAATAAGATCATGAAATTAATAATTTATAATAATTTCAATATTTTATTCATTATATTTTAAAACTTTATTAATTATTATTTCTTTATATTTACAAATTTATAATGAAATTAAAGATTATTTATACATATATCCTTTTAAAATATTTTATGATAAAATTATAAGTCTTACGTAGTGATAAAATTACACAATATGATGAAACATTATTATTATTATTAAAATTTTTCATCAAGATATTTATTCGGAATATCTAGTCTAATAATAGAATTTTAGTATTTTTCTAACATTATCATATAACATAACACTGGATATTTTGAAAACAAAGTTATTATTAATTCTTAAATATTTTATAAAATTAATATTCTTTTCACTGTTATTTTTTAATGCTATTTACAACAAGAAATTTAATTTTTTTTAATATACTGTATTTTATAGTTTTTTATAAGGAAATTATGATATAATTTACATATTTTTATTTTTATAATTAAAATTTATGTTAAAATATTTGATAATATGCACTATACTGTATATTATATTCTTATCACAAAGAAAACATTAATTTTCTAAATTTATAGATTCGTTTTTCTAAGTAGAATTTGCACATTATACACAAACCTAAAATAAATCTCATCAAATTTTAGAATTTCATTCAATATAAATACTTTAAATATTAATTCATGTACAAAAATTATATTACTATAGTACAAAAATTAATTTAAATATATATTTTTTAAAATTAATAAAAACTAGAAAATTGTTTATTCTTATCATATTTCTCTCTATATTTGTGATTTCATTGTCTCTCTCTCTTTCTCCCTCCACTTTCGTTTTTCTTTCTTTTATTTTTTAATTTCGAATTTTCTACATTATATAGTACAGTATTTTATGATTTTAAAAGTTTTATTATAGTTGTAAATATTTATAAATTTTTCTATGGACAAAATTATCTTATTACATTATCTGTTAATTTTGGAAAAAGTTTTAAAAAAGCTTTTACTAAAACAGTGCAAATTAAAATTTGTCAAGTAACTTCAGTAATATTATTCAATATGTCACATATTACTAATGCACAAAGTGGTTTTCGACAAAATTTAAAAATATTAATTAAGAATATACTGTACAGTACAGATCATGCCTACAGACAATCTCTTCATAAAAGAATCAGAGCGTCACTACCTCCTAAGAAAATTATACATAAATTATTCAGAAACATTCTTAATGTAAAACAATTCTCGAAGCTCAAACAAACAAGACATCCATCTTATCGAAAAATCATCAGAATACATTATAATATTACTAGATTCATACTCGTAAAGCTAAAATGTAGTTGAGACTGAAGAAAATCTAGTAGTTTTGTAAATAAAACCTTCAGAGATTTTTTTAATCTCATAGTAAAACTACTAGAAAATAAATGCTATTTTAGTAATTATAAGTGTTCGAAACATTTTAATTAGAAATAGGAATTAAAGCTAAAAATCGTAAAAGTAGTGATAAGTTTAACTCCTTACTTCAACTTTATCTGTAAACAAGTATTGGTAAATCTCATAATCCTGATAACTAGCAACTAAAATAAAGCATACTAAATTGTTTGTTTTTCAAAAAATGGAAATAAGTATTAAAAGTTTTTGCTATTATTATTTAAATTTTTAAGAATTTATTCTTATTATAGGACATTTTAATTGTTTAATATCAACAGAAACATTTAGGGCTGTCCCTAAATTACTTATCGCAGATATGGGTGAGTGAATCTGCAGGTAATTGTTACGATGCGTTATATACGATGTTTACAAAAACGTTATTTAATGTTAGGTCTTTATATTGACTGATGTTATTTGTTGAATATGTATGGATTAAACTGTTTCTGAAGTGTTTCATAGCAAATCGTACTGTTTACTGTACGTTATACATGTAATTAATAAAATAACGTAATATTCAGTACACTGTGCTATGTATTATTCCTTAGTACAGTTAAAGGAGTTGCTCGAACATATTCGTTACGTAATTTTGGGGGTGAGTATGTGCGACAGCATTATCGCGGTGTTTACAACGTTACGTTAATTAATAGATGATCCTTATGTTTCTATGTTTAAATTACTAAAAAAAATAAATTACACAACTTTAACTAATAACTGATAATTACAAACATTAAAATTGTATATTTTTATAACATTTGAAACAAATATTAAAAATATAAATACGAAATCTTTCAAAAAATATTATAAAATTATCATTTATATCTTTATATATAAGTAAAATTTATAAAATATAACTTATATATTCAATTACATATGAGAATATGTATATCATTATATATCCTATATATAATTATAATGTATTATATAAAATAAATTATATATCAGATGTCATTGTCCTTTAAATATAACCATGTTGTTATTGTGAATATGAAGAAATATCAGAATATGTTATATTTAATTATTTCAATTTTTTAAATTTATATTATAATTTATGAGTTTTTTTCTGCAGAACGAAGACAAATGCGAACATAAATTTATAACTTTATTTTGGAAAATATCATCGATTCATCCGAGAGTTCACCATTTGAACACCAGATGGCAGCGTGCTTATCCGCCATCTTCTATTCTATCCCCAAGGGTTTGATCATAGGAATGCGGGAGTGGGCAATTATCACTTAACTGCACACTTCGTCTTCCGAGCAGAATCATCCGTTTTGACATTGATCAATAACTTCCGGTCACGTGCTGCATACGCGAATATATAATAACGCCATTTTTGTAAAATTAAACACTTCCCTCTTTAAAAACAAAAATTAAAAAGAAAAATGTTTGAAAATTAATAAATAAAGATGGATTTTTTAAGTTTTAAATTATTACTATTATCTTATATTTTTAAATTTAGAAAAACAGTTATGGAATTAAGATAATTTTAATTGTTTTAAACAGTTCCATTTGATCGATAACTAAACAAAATTAAATACTCAAAACTTGATGCTTCAGTAAACAAGTTTGATTAAATAAATTAATTAAAATGATGATACTGATGATGATGATAATGATTATAATTAATCATTATCATCTCTGTTATACAGTATTTCAGGTGTTATATATTAGTATCGATCGGTATATCTTAATAATTGAATTTTGTAGTAGGGGGAAGATGCAGATGAGGTCGAACTTTGTTGATCGTTTCCCAGCGCATCCTTTCTACTAAATGGGACAACATTAACTGGAGGTTAAGGTTCGAGTTTTCGCTTCAGTATGCCAAACTTAGCTGTTTGCCACCGACATAAATTTAATTAACGTTGATAGTGACGTTTTCTCAGAAAAGCTGATGTTTTATGATCGGCTTTCTCGCAATTTTTTCAAAATTTTTTTTTCCTAATTTTTTTTACTCTTTTAGAAACCGCTTTGTTAAAGAGCACACATTGTAGATTATCGTTAAATTTGATTCTCAGTCGGTTAAAAAGAATTCGCAGTAATTACTAATCTTTAATGAGATCATTTTGCTAGTTAATCTAGTTTTCAATGCTGTGATCTTACATTCTTCATTTCTCTTGCATAAAAAAAAACATTCTTAAGAATTTTTTCTATTTCTCTCCCTTTCCTTTCTCTCTTTCCACTTGCTTATTAAGTACTAATAAATATCTTGTTTTCGCTCGAAAATAAAAATAAAAAACCCCCATAAAATTAAAATTAATCAATTAATAATATTTAATTCGAGTTAAATTCATAATAATTTTTATAAATATTAAAAATTAATTTTTAAAAGTCTAAAACCATTTACAATATTGTACTCTATATTTTAAAATATTAAACAAGCCAAAAATGAATTATTTTTAAAGATTTAAATCATATATTAATTACTTTAATACAAAACAATAAAAACAATATAAAAAATATTTATTTTATTATTTTGTGCAAAACTTTTAGCTGTTTTATTTTTAAAATATTTTTATATTTGCCGATTTATAAGATAAATTTTAAAATAATAATATGAATAAATAATTTACAAAAAATTACTTATAATAAATTTCACAATGTAAATAGATAATATAGAATATATTTATACTTTCATTTAAATTTTATATGCCAAGAAGATTGACAGGCTTACAACAAAGGATTACGTCTGTATTTATTTATTAATTTTATATTATTTAAAATAAATAATTCATTACATTGTAAAGAATAATAGCTGAGAAATATTAATTAGTCTGCAGTAATTCGTGTAAATAAATTTAATTCCTATCATCGAAAATCCTTTATTTTGCGATAATAAATTTTATATATACTTGTAAGTTTACGTTTGAAATATGAATAGGTTGGATAAAATGAATTTTAAAAAATTATCGAATTTTATTTAATTATTTTAATTTTTAATATTTTTCAAATTTTATACAATTTAATAATACATAAATTAAAATTTAATGAGATTTCTGTTATTAAACTTCTCCATGTTAATATGAAGAATTGTATAGATGACTGTATCTTTTGATTTAAAATAATAAAAAATATAATTTTAAAACTCATAATATAATATTTTATACTCTTTTAAAGGTTTATATTTTGATAATATGTTCTAAATTTAGTTAATTATATTATTTTAAAAATTTAAAATCTAATTAAATAATCTTTACAATCTTCAACATACACTCAGACTTATTGAATATTATACAACGTATATGTTGTATAATATGTTGTATAATCTTTACAATAAATTATCTTAAATTAAATCTAAATTCCATAAAATATAAAGGAAAACTAGTTCCTGCACGCAATATATATGTGAGTGTGTCTATATATATATATATATATAGTGTCTATATATATATATATATAGAGAGAGAGAGAGAGAGAGAAAGTAAAGCAATATATGTATAGTACAACTCTATAAGGTATAATACTATTACATCTTATTTCTTCCATTTTTTTCGAGTGGAAAAGTTAACTAAATTTGCTTCTTGTTCTATTAAATCTTTCCTTTCTTCGTCTATAAAGCTGATCAAGTTAATATAAACATACAAATCCTTACTTTAGAAGAAAATATATTCTTTGTAATACTTTATTTCTGCATTTTTGTATCTTTCATTGTACAGAAAATAATCCTATTGATAGATTTTTTAAATGCTGACATTCTAATCTTACTTTTACATTCTCATCTTCTAACAATTGCATATTTGAATTTCTTCATACAATTGTATACCGAGTTTGTGTTATTTATCGTGACTTTTAATATTTTAAGTTGGATTTCATATTTAAATATTAATATTTATTTATTTTTATCTTTAAACAAAGTTCGAGTTTAAGTTTTGCATATTTAATAATAAAAATAAAATAATTAAATTTATTTATAAATTTCATATATAGGCCCTATTATCTATTTTTAATATTTCTTTTACAATTATATATTGTAAAAAATAGATAAAATTTACTTATCTATTTTTTGAACTCTTTCCGTTCTGTAGGTACAAAAAAGGCCTTTTTTTCAAGGCCATCGTGAGTTCTCTGCTAGGCCTCCAATCGGGCGGTGAGGGACGGGGCCTGACATATTCGGGACATACAACCCCCGAAAAATTCTGGAATTTTTCTACCACTCAGATTTGATCTTGGGTTCCCCAGAACCATGGGCTAACAATTTAATCGCCTCGACCATCCCTCTGGCAGTTTTAACATTTTAAAAAATTTATGTTATTAATAAAATCCAAATAAATTATTGTTTAAAATTTCTTCTAATATTTATATTTTTCGTTTTTTAGCATTGTCATTAATGTGTACAAAAAATAAAAAAAAATCAATTTTACTCACCAGAGGTCATGAAAGTCTGATTGATTATGATTGGCTAAACGAGTTACAATATTAATCGTACCGTGATAAGTCTCAAACGGGTGGACCAATAATGTGCCTCAACAGTTGAAAAACTGTTGAATTTCTAATTTAAATAAATTAATATATAATTAGCATAATTACATTTTAATTGATTAGGACGAAGATAATTTGTATTACTTTTCTGTTTAAAATTCTAAATAATAATCATGTTAGATTGTTTATTAAACTTTTATTGGTCATCCCGTAATAATTCCTTTAAGTTTAATTATCTTGTAAAATTAGAGTTTTACGCAAGAATACTTTATTATTAAACTCTCAGTTTGTAAGTTAGAACATTCCTTACCCTATAACCTTCATCAATATTAGTCAAAATATTTCTAGATAGATATGAAGTACATTTTCCTCAAGTTCTAAGAATTTATTGAGTTCGTTCGACGTTAAAACAATTAAAGAGAGATATAAGGATTTAACCTCTAACATGTTCGAAAATCCATATTGTAGACGGAAATCGTAGCTGTTCGGTTGAACTGCTATCGGATTCTAACCTTGTTCCCGCTCCCCAGCAAACTTTACGTTGAAACAATAAGTCACCGTAGGGGGGTGCTGTCACAACCTTAAATTGCCGCCATGATTAATTAACGTTAGTAGCTTGCTCAGATCCAGACTACAGGGCATGTTGTAGTGACAGCCTTCTTGAAGGAAAGCCTTCTCTCTCTTTCCTTCCGATAAAATCTAATTCTATGTTACGTAATCCTCTTCGTAAGATTTATTTCTATGTGCGTTTAGAAAATTTTACTTAAATCTTCGATGTTTATCAATAAAGTAAACACGAAGATCTTTCAAATGTTCTTATTAATCCCATTTGATCTTTACGGATTAACATTAAGGCTATTTTTTGAATGACAAACGTTTATTTTTAGAAATTACAATATAAATAAAGTCAACATTTGACTTTTTCTGAAGTAAAAACGACTTCAAGAGCTTATATTACGACCTAAAGTTTAAAATCTATAAAAAACATTCTCGAATAGTTTACATAATACAATCATGCTGTAAAACTCTTCTTCAATGTTTATCCTTTGTGATATTACAAAGACCAGCAGCAAGTCTATAGGATACATGTATATCGAAACCAATATCAGTAATGTATAAAGGTTAAAGGTTTGAAAATTTGCAAAATACTAATTTAAAACAATTATTCATAAACGTTGACTAAACTTATTAAGATATAGATTCGATTTTTCACTAAAATATCTTTGGTAATTTTTATAAGAAAACATTTTTAAAGATTATTATATATTCAAATTTTAGTTTCAAAATCAACGTTCCTCCCCGAAAAAACTTCCGCAATTTCTAACTAATAGTCAGTAAAATTAAAGGAAACTGCAGCGAGTGTGCTATTAAATTAAAGCATGATCGATTCAGTTTCCTTAATTAGGGATTTTCCTCAATTTTCTCCTATTATTAGGAAAAATATAGGCTAATATAATTTAATATAATTTTTTAATAATAAAATGTAAATGAATAATGGGAATAGTTAACATTTGAAAAAAAGAAAAATATTAGAAAAATTTCAACAATATAATTAAAAACTAAAATAAAATAAAATTTCTTAAGATTTTAACAAGTTTCAATAGACACAAACGAAAATTTGGGGAAAAAATCTCTGATTTTACATGAGAAATATCAATGGAACGAAGTTCATTTAACGAAGTTTATTCGACTTGTTTCTCGATCCTGATGTCGTGGACAATTCTAAATGACGGAAAGGAAGTGTGTATTATATTTTCTCACTTTCCTGAACGCGAACCAAGTATGTGACTCCATTAGTTTGCTACCTCTTCAGTTCGAAACAGCTAGCGGCATTGGCTGATATAGAAAGATAGAAGTTGTCATCTTCTCATATTCGTACTCCCCTCTCCGGATGTGATAAATGGCTTCGGTCCATTTCCTGCCAAATGCCGTTAAGTTTTGCAGAAAAATAAACTTGGCAAACAATTATTATTATTATTATATATATATATATATATTTTTTTTTAAAGAAAAATTTTCTGTGTGATAATTCTTTAAAACTGTCACATATTTAAAACTTACATATTTTAATCATCTGTCATCTGATTACTTCCAGCGGGTATGCTATATTTAAACTTCGTTAAATCTCCGCTTGTTAACTATGATATGCTGACACAAAACCCAACTGTTATAATAAAATATTTTGAAGATTTATCAAATATTGAAAAGCTTCAGGCATTTTGTTAATAATTTCGAAAAAATTAAGAGAAAATCCTTATTTAATAGAAGGGTGGTCCAAAGCCAGAGTCCTATTTAGACATTTTATCATTGGAGAGGGCGTGGAGGATGATTATCCCACTAATACCAAAACTTTATACAAAATCAAGAAGGCTGACTCTCCTTTTCCATTCTCATGCCCCTTCTTTATAATTTATTTGTGTATTTATAAAATCTGTATTTAAAAAGATATTGTTGATTTTTTTAAGTGGAATGACTGTCGATTTATTTGGTAGAATTTTCTGACTTAAAGAGACGAGATAATCCAAAATCTCCAGTAAGTTTGTTCCTGTGCGAGGTCTGTGTCCTTATATTGTCTAATCATGTAGATGACTATAAATAAACTTTGTCTAATTTCCTTTGGTTAGAGAATACAGTTCTTTCCTTTCAATCTTTAAGGAAAACTTTTCTTTTAACTGATTTTAACATAAATGATTCTAATTCTGATTTTACTAGTTCAAGTAACAGTAAAAATCAATAGAAACACTTATAAAAGTTTTATTGAATTTTATAAATTTATCGGTTTTTAAAAATCCTAAATTTAATATTGAAATCCTATTTAGATAGGAAATTCTCCAGCAATATTAAGGAACAATTTATCTACAATTTAAAAAAAAATTAGTAATGATTAATTTAATGATTAACAATTTTAAGATCGATTTTTCTATTAATTAGCGTTCATAAATATGATAAAATATATAAAAATTTCAAATTTTGTTCCAACTTTTAAGAAAAGTAAATTTATTTAATTTTATATTAAACTTTTATACAACTTGGGACAAGATAATATTTTTAATATCAGAGAGTGGAGTGAATAAATAATTTTACTAATATCTTCTCTGCCTTCTCTGTAGATATTATATCTGAAACATAATCCGTGAAAATATCATAGTTAGTTTCATATCTCAAATTTCTAATTTCGATATAAGTTACTATATATAGTTAAATATTATATACAATAATTTGTACATTATTAATGGTTAGAGTAATTTATAAAATGAATCCAACAGAGTCAAAGTTTCGTAAAAAAAAAAGTGGATTTTGTGATTTGCATTTGAAAGTGCTGGAAAACATTTGTATTTTCTTTAAAAATGACTTAATTAAAGAAAAAATATGCTATTGAATAGAAAATATATAAAATTTTAGATTCTGGTAATGAAAATATGTTTAAAGAATAGAATTTATTTTCATTTTATAGGTCTAAAATCTGTTTAGATTTGTTGTGATAACTTTTCATTTTTTTAACTGTCAAAGAGAATGAAGAGAATAATCTCTAATTAACAGAAAAACTTATTCTCTTAAAAACAGTTGTCTTAATTCTTCTCAATTCTCGTAAATTTCTTTCAATTAGGGATTTTTCGAATTCCTGTAGTTTCGAGATATTTTAGGAGATTTAATTTTAAACGTTTAATAAAATAGCAAAGTGAGGAAATATGAAAATATTTATTTTATTTCCTTCGTATTAATAGAAAAATATCTTTAATTAATGAAAATTAAATTTCTCTTAATTAAGAAAAAATCTAACTAAAAGAAAGTTCTGAAATTTCTAAAAAGTCTTGAATATCTCTAAAACTGAACGTGTAAACAATATTTTTAAATTCTTTTCATTTCTTTTAAATTAAATTCTGATATAATTTAATTTTTATTTTTATTACTAGATATAAAATGAAGAACGAATATATGTATCATACTTCTTAAATTATAGGCTAATAGGACTATATATAAAAGTTTGTGTTCTGAAGATACATTATATAAAATTATAGAGAAATAGAACAAGATGATAGTGATGATGATGATACCTTTATGAAAAATTTATGCACGATAAAATTCCTAGCTTTATTACGAAATGTTTTTTAACTTTTGATAAACACCTGGAAAACAGGAGAAAAGTAAGAAATCAAAGAAAAGCAATACATAATGCTTACTTATTGTATTCTTTTATTTTTTAGAAGATAATAAGAAAAGTACAGTCGACATTTTTTGGAAAATCCACAAGTCTCTATCATGAGTATCCGTTGCAAAGCCGAGAAGTAAAAGCCAACAATTTACGACTCAACGTCCAAAGCAGGTGGACAATGGAAGATTAAGGAGGATCGGATGTTTAGTAAAAGGGGAATACTTCTTTAAAAAGAGTCATGGTAAAATGGCGGATTTGCGGTCCGACCTTTCGGTAGCAAGCCTCTGGGAATATCCCATTGTGTGTTTGTTCTCAACGCAAACGTCTAGATTTCACAAAGTGGCCGAGAAAAGCACTTTATTCACCGATGTTCTATAAAGTACTAAGGGAATGTGTAACGCCTTCTTCCTCCCACCTTTTTACAGTTTAAAGTAAAGCTGCTTCACTAGACCCCCTTTCCGCCCCTCTGGCATTGGCAAGAAGCACCACGAAGAGGACAAGCACGGGGCCAGAGTGTTAGCCCACCTGTCTCTAGAGACTCTCTCTGCAGCTTCCATCAGCAGTTCATATCCCCTGGAGATAAGGGACGATGTCCATCAGCCTCTTGGCTAAACGACGGATGTTGACCTGGGACGGAAGTTGGTCTGCTGGTGGTGTGCCTAAACACTTCTGTAGAACGCTTCGGTTTCTCTGTTCTCTGTTGCATCCCCCTTCTTTAGCATCTTGTTTAAATATATCGTTTAGGAGTTTCGTCTACAAAATAATCTGATTAAAATGGCTTAAAACAAGAAGATAAAAACGATGTTAAAATCGCCAAGTGATCATTTACTTTCTAAGAATAAAAATACTAAAGTCCATTTTATAAATTTCGAAAATTCTACTTTTTTACTGTAATAGAGTTTATTTTAGTAAACAGATTCTCTTTGATGTTGTTATGAAAAACTATAAATCAATTTTTAAAATATAAGAAATAGTATTACAGTATTAAGGTATAATCCCTTAAATATAAATTTTGTTAGATTCGTTTAAATGTTTTAGTAAAGGTTTTGAAAATTATACATTTTGAAAATAATAAAAAAAATAAAGAAAGAAAGAAATAAAAATTCGTTTAATATTTAAATAAAGTATTTGTTTTTATAAAGATTTTTCATTAATCGAATGTAAGTAAACTAACAAATCGACTTAAACTTTTACTCAGAAAATCATTTTTAAAATGCTATTTTATTTATTTTAATTTTAAAAGGAATTAATATGATTTTTATCACAGTAATTATAAAAATTAATACGACGTTTTTAAAAAAAAACTTATAAGAATAAACTTAAACTTTCGATTGATCATAATTGAAGCGATTAGGATTTTTATTTATAAAAACAAAATAAAAAAGAAGGAAAATTATACAAAATTTAATTTTTATTTTAAATATAACTAAATTTCTATCAAAATTTCTTATTTTATATGAGAATTTTTGTTTTCAAAATAAGAAATCTCATCAATAAGCAAACCTATTATGGGAAAATTGTCCATAACAAATTTATAATAGGTTTTTAAAACAAATATTTCTTATTAAATAATTTATAAACAATAAATAAATTATTATTTAAAACATTTATTGTTTGCATNTATGCTTACATAATTATTTTCTGTTGCAAAACAATATAAATAAATGCATTTTATTTTAATATGCTACTAAAATCAATAATCTTTCATGTTTAAATAAGAATTTTAGAATTGATTCATTTTATTTTGAATTAATTAATTAAATGCATATAATTTCTGCAAGTAAGTATACACGAAAAACAAAAATGTTCAAACTATATCCGAATACAGCAGATTCGATGATATAAAAATTATATAAACTTCACCCTTTATTTTATTTGAGTTATCGTCGTGTCGATAATTACACAATAAATTTAAAAAATTAGACAGAAAATTGAGCTTCTTTTATCAGTATCTTTATATGGAAGTATACAAGAAAAGTTTTCTATGAAAAAAAAAAGGAAAGAGAAATACTTAAGGTCAGGTACTTTGAGATTCACATTGGCCGGCGAACCATTTTTTCGCCATTTTTTCTTCTACCTGATGGCCTCGAAAGACGTACACACGATGGATATATTCTGTAAACATTTGGACTTTGCAAAACACGTAAACGTGGACACAATATGCTGTCATCAATCACGGTTAGACCTCGATGGACTTCGGGGCCGCCTGGTGGACGAACACAGAACTACGGCCGTCCCATGGGAATAAAACTTCTGCGCTTTCCACTTGGAGATAAATCTACCTTCCTACTATAATTGAAAGGATTCTATATAAGCAAGGCCAGCTTTAATTATAAATCTCAACTACCATTCGGAATTATAGATTGAGACGATGAATTGTTGCTTATTCTAATTTAGTTTGTGTACTAATTATGATTGGTAATGTTTGAAAGTAAGGAAATTATTCCAAGAAACCATTAATATAAAATTAACGAAAAAAATCACAAGTTATATCACATTCTATTCTTTCTATTCATCTTATGGACTTTTACTGTCCTATACGCAATTAAAATTTGTAAATTTCTAAAGCCTTAACTCAATTAAGAAAGGTAAACTTCCATTTTCTTCAATACAATTAAAGTTTTATTTATTTCTGTTTCATTAAAACAATTAAAATTTGTTCATTTCTATAGATTTAACTCAGTTAATAAGTGAAAATTTCAGTTTACTTAATGCAATTAAAGTTTATAAATTTCAATTTATTTAACACAATTAAAATTAATATAATCATATGCTTAATTTAATTCAAATTTATAAATTTTCATGGTAATAAACAATTAAAATTCATAAATTTTTATTTAAAAAAATAAATATTGAAAGCTAATATATAACATTTCTAAATCTTTGACACTTACAAATATAAATATATAAATTTTTTACTTTCTAAAAGAATTTTAATTTTTGTAATATCTTAAAGTGTTCCAAGTGATAACAATATATTTCATTATTAAGAAAGTAAGAAACGAAACAGAAGACTCGGCAATTTGTCAGCAGAAAGCGTCTTTAATTTTGGAATTTAGACAATTTGATCTATCCCATTTATCGATTTTTGAAAATTGTAGCATTTATCTTAATTCCACTTATCGATTCTTAAACTTAATTAGTTATTTAAAGAAAAGTATAAAGAAAAATAATAACAATAAAAAAAACACTTAGAATAAAAGTTGAAAACTAAAAGAGAGAAATCTGAAGTAAACTTTACAGATCTTTAATCTTCGATCTTTAATCTCCGGAGCGAATTACCAAGTCGGATGCATGGCTGCGATTGGGATTATCCTCGAGTTACTTTCGCTTTTAAGCCGTTTCTATGGTAACGTGATCGATCCGACCGTTTTCCTCCCCCGTTTCGGAAAGTTTGATAGTTTTCTAATCGATTTCCGGTTGCGTTCTTTCGATGTGTTCCTTTTTTTATTTTTTTATTTTTTGCCTTTCTTTCTTTTCCGTCTTCACTCCCTTCCTCCAATATATTTATAGGTCCGACTCTAAATTGACCGTTACTGACTCCTCCTCTACTTCCACCTCTTCTTTCAGGATCGGAAGTTGCTGCGGAAACGGAAGTTTGTTGGCTAAGGTAAATTTCCGGCTTCTTTACTTCCAAATCGGTAAATAAGCATTTAGTTTTATAAGTTAATCGATTGCTTACTCGGTTATTTATATTGAATGAGGAACTAATCACTTTTCTTTAATTCAGAATTCAGAAAAACTTTGAATTAACGACATCATCTTCAGTTTTTCACTTGATTTTATTTATTAATCTAGAATTTTTAATATTTTGTCGAAGATAGAAAGAGTGATCCTGATTGAAGAGGTGAAAATTTTGATAAATTATCCCACAACACAGAATTAACCAGATACTCACTCGCAAAAAACACTTTTACTCATACATAAATCATTAATAATTTGCCTTTTTTAAGCCATTTGTTGCATTATTTTTACTCAAAATTAGCTAATAAAAGTTATAAAGTTATAAAATCTTAATTCTCCTTCTTTTTTTAACTAAAAAATTGTTATTAAGCCATTACAACTCATCAACTTCTTACAGAGATAGTTGATGCTGCAAAATTGAACTCAAAGTAGTCTTCTTCGTGTTTATCGATGGCACTTTAAATGCAATTCTTATGAATTATTATTTAATATATATATAAACCTTCAAAATAACATTAGAAAGTCTGAATTAAATTTAATTCATCGCATTATCTTATATAGAAAATTAAATGCAATAGAATATATTTTCATTGAAAATGTTCATAAAAGTCATCTTAAATTTGTCTATTAATTAATAAATTGTATGTTGTAAAAATAGTACATAAAACAAAACATTAAGTTATATGTAAAATTTTCGTAAGTAATTTCCACCCTGCATCATTTTAATTTTAAGTTGCGGAGAATCTTAGAGACGAATTTATTATTCACGGACACGTTATTTTACAGCTTCTGAATGGCATATTTCAGTGTGTTAACGGGTAAAATAATCTTTCCTTAAAATATTAATTTATCTATTTTTAAAGATTAATTTTCTTAAGAGTTTCACGTAACAAGATTGAAGATTCTCTTGATATCTGTGGCCGTCCGTTAATTACGTTTACAGTTTAAAGGGGTAGCGAAAAATACACTACAGTACATGAGGAAAAAGAGGTCAAAGCATTGTCTACGTGAATATTTTTTAATGATATTAATGGTATATGAATTTGTTCTTATAAGCGTACTTAGAATAATTTATTAGTTAAAAGTATTCGCAGAACTTTTTAAAGTCATTTCTTCAACGTCAGGAGGTCCATGAACTATTGTACACGTGTAATTAAAGAAAGTTTGTTAAAAATTATTAAAAACACTTTTGACTCCCTCTTTCCTTGTGTACAATGATATACATTGTCACAAGGAAAGAAGGAGTGAAAAGTGGCTCAAAAACTTAAGCTTAATTGATGGACAATCTTAATTTTTAAAAATATATTTTCTTTCTCTAATTTCTGTTGATTTTTGGCTTACTTCAGACAATTTCCTCTTTGTGAATTATTTTTACATATCATAATTTCAGGAATTTGAATATATAAAATACTATACATTTATATAAAAAGTTCACTTATCGTATACTTTAATATACTGTACCTTACATAAGATGAAATATTATCATCCTCTAACATTTTTAAGGAATGTTAAGGCATCTTTAGATTATCTTTAGCTCTATAAATTGTACAGTCATAGTCCCTATAAGTATATATTTCTAATAGTATCGTACAGATACTAATTGAAAATAACTATTAATTAGTAATAATTTTGCATACATTTCTAGAACTGAATTAACATTATGACAAGTAATTGTGATATAAATTCTACATATAAATTACTTCTTCAGAAGTAGATTCCGCGAGACCATAATCGCACTTTACGAGAAATAATATAGCTAGTAAACACGTTATGGTGGATTATCACCTGCACCATACATAGGTCTTCTCTATTTTATGGTTTCATTGATACTAATTACGATAAGTGGGTCCGTACTAAAATTTGGATAGTGTATCTACGTGATAAAATGTGGGAACGGAAAAATCAGTATTGGTTTCGTCCTAGTTAATTGAAATATCTTAGTAGTATGCTATTTAGATAAAGCAAATAATATAAAATCTACATAGCTTAGGCATACTGTATATTTAAAGAGGTGTAAAACTATATTACTTTCATTGTAAATTAAGTTAGGTAAGGTTATCTTAAATTAGCTTCGGCTTGCCTCTTTGAGGGATAGGGAACACCTATCCCTCAGAGGGCAGCCGTAGCCTGGATTCTTCCAGGCTACGACTGCCTGGATTTTCCAGGAGTGCTGACGGTTCCGGAACTTCAACTGAAAATGAGGCTGCTAACCCCTCGAGTTTCTGCTTTGTGTGATAGCCACTGGACCCAGTTGAGGAGGCTGGGATTATCC
The DNA here is from genome assembly GCF_000671375.1 of Centruroides sculpturatus. Taxonomy (NCBI): domain Eukaryota; kingdom Metazoa; phylum Arthropoda; class Arachnida; order Scorpiones; family Buthidae; genus Centruroides; species Centruroides sculpturatus. The sequence goes on from NW_019384464.1 coordinate 473,972, forward strand.
ACGTGGGTATTCAGGTGGGTGGATAGCGAATAGGTCAGTTCCCGCCTCTCAGCTTCCGGTTGCCCCGACACAATGGGACTTTCAGGCCTCAATGCTGAGTGACTTCTCCCATACAATTACATTGATGGTCATAGTATTCAGATATATATTAAAAACTAAACAATTTTGGATAGATTAATAATTTAACTATATCTATATACGATAGAAGATATAAAATTTAAATCAATTTTAACACTCGTTCATATTATTGAAAATTTACATTAGCTTCAAATTTACACATTGAGATTATAGAACTATAAACGCTATAAACTAAATAGTAAACCAGGTGATTATTCTTTGTGATAATGGATAGGTGAAAGCTCTATGTTAGTTTTATACTCTTAATTAATATTATATAAATTTATTTTAGTTTTAAAGATTTCATTGACTTTAAATGTTATACTGTTAATTATTAATTAATTCTGATAAAAATGTATACAAAAAAGTATTATTAATGTTATTAACGTGTATACGATACATAAATTTAAAACTTTTGCATTAAATATACTCTAATTAATTAAAAGAATAAATTTATTTTTTATTTTCGTTAAGATAATAGAAAAATAAGAATGTCCTTCATGCTTAAGTATTTAGGATCAAATAAGAATCTTAATGGATTCTTTTAACGTAAATAGACTTTAATTTTATAAAATTTAATTTGGTTTTCAGAAACATTTTCTAATACATCTGTGAAGTCACGACGTTTCTTTAACTACACTTGGAAAATTTGATCAAACTCATAAACGATAGTTTACAGCTCTAATCACTTAGAAACCATTTAAAGATTCGATCACATAAAGAGTGGATAAAAATTTAATTAGTTCCGACAATAGTGATAATAAATAAATGAGATAATATATCATCTTTATGCTAATTAAAAGGTTTTACTTAAAAATTAGAGAAGTTCTACATAATCACGCCTCACACGATGGCAATTAATATAAAAAATCTACAATTAATCTCAACTAAGTAACTGAAAATCGACGCATTCTATTCATATAATTGCTGAAAAAATTCTGCTAGTTATATAAAGTTAATTGCAGAGATTCAGAAGTCAGATAAGGATTTATCTAAGCTAATAAAAATACCAATTTTGAGTTTTTTATAAAATTCTATTTAAGTAAGTTAGGGATCTTCTATATTCTATCATCGGGATGGAGAAATGAGTGCGTTTTCAACGAAGGAATCAAAGAAACAACAAGAGAAAAATGAATATTAAGAATGGAAGCGAGAAATCACTATAGTGATGAATGGAATGGAAATTAAAAAGAAAAGTTGACTTCTAGTCGAATGAAAGAAAATATTTCGTTTATTACGCATTTCGTCTCTTCATCTTGACAGAGTCTTTGAAGAATATTTCAAACCAGAATAATTCTTTTATTTCTGGTCTGAGAGGGAACATCGATCGTTTCCTGGCACAACTGCAGGGGGATAAACGATTAATCTATCCCCTATGTCTAGGGAGGGAGGGCGTCAGTCGTAGAGTTATTAGAAATTGCTTACGCCTCCGCAGGTTTCAATTTTCAGCAGTCAAACGAAAGTTTCCATTCTCTTGGTTCTCCTCTACTTTTCCTCGATTCTTCTCTCTCTCTTCTGACGTTTAGCTTATGAGTGAATTCGATTCGCCAACCTCTTCCACTTTTTTCCATACTTTTAACATTATGAACTGCGCCAAGTTTATAGAATAAGAAGCGTAATTTACGTTCGTGTTAAATTTTATACTAAATAAATTGGTTTTGTTTCAAAAAATCTAGATTTTTAGAGTTTAGGACAAAGAAAATCTTTAAAAATTATCAAAATTATGAAAAGCTATATGAAGAAAAAGAAGATAATCGCTTTGATTCAGTCGTTAACAGTTGAAATTGGGAGAAGGGAGTATTTTTATTGCATAAAAGAAGTTTAATTTGATTAAATGTAACAAAATTTATATATAAATGTACTAAACTTTAAAAAAAGTAATATTTTTAATATAGGAAGTACTGTACCGTACATCTTTATAATAAGGTTACAAAATAATAAAAATCAAATGATCTCTTTAGAAGATCGTTTTGGAATATTTAAAATTTTTCTTTTAAAATTATAAAATTTGACACTGTTTAAATTATTCACGCGTCTAGGAAAGGTAAATTCAATGAAATTTGACAGAAATTTTGATTTAAAAAACGCTAAAATATATGAAAATGTTACGTTTAATAGGTCTACAAACATATTTACAATTAGAAAAATAACAAAAATATAAGAGATTCTATAATTTTATATAAAAAATTATATAAAATTTATNAAATTGAAATTATTTTATTAAAATTAATAAATTTATAAGATTATTCTGTTGTATTTAATTAAATTAAGCATTTTTCTATACAAAACATCCTATTTTTATTCAAATTTTAGCTATTAATCATTGCATCAAAGCGATAATTTATACATATAAAACGTTAGAAACAAAATAAATAATTGATAAATTAACTTAGATAATATTTATATATATATATTAAAAATAATTAAATAAATAAAAGATATTTAAATTTCTATAATTTATTATTTTATAAATGTTCAAATATTATAATAAACACGAAGCATTCAGTCATTTCACACATCATTTATTTCACGGGACAAATTAATTTCTACAAAAGAACGTAAGAATATCTATAAAGAATTAACTATTATTCAGCAAGAAGCATAAATCTATGCATTTTAAAAATCGATTTTAATAATAAATTTAGTTATTGAATTTTAATCACGTTATTAAAAAAAACAATAAAATGTTTATAAAAATTTCAAGAGAAAAAATAAATTAAATCAACAATATCAATAACTTTAAGATTCGGATTTGAAAATTAATTATTAAAATAAGAATTTTATTGAATAATTTAATTAAAATTTCATAATTTAAATTTCTTTGAGGCATATACATATATAGAAGTGTATTAATAAATTATAAAGTTTATTGGAGTAAATCTAGACTTGACGTATCGCGTATACAGTTGCAGAGTTAAGATGCAGATAATACTGTATATAATTTTATATTAAAACATTTTAAATTATATATTCATCTTTAAAAGTTAAAGAAATAAAATTCGAATGTGCATTTTTCTATGTTTTTGTTTGCTGTAGACTATTTTTTTAACTTCCTGTTTATGTACAATATTCGATAGAATGTAAACAACGTTACAAACGTTACTCTTCCAGCTATAAAATGAAAGAAAAAAAATTGTTTTTTTTTCTGCTGGTTGGCAAACGATTTGAATATTAAAAATACTTTGCATTCGAAAGTTAACTTTTCGAACAGATTTTGAATGTTTTAAGGTTAAAAGTGAGAATTAAAACAGATTTAAATGTTAAATTATAGTGAATGCTAATTAGATGGAATGATCTATTTTTGATTATTCGTTTCTGTATAATTAGTGAATTTACTATAAATATTCGGTTAAAATATTTAATATATTTAATATTAAAAACTTTTAAGTCAATAATTTAAATATGACAATTGAATTCTTTGTATTTAATTTATTAAAAAGTGTGTAAATTTATAAAACTATCCGGATTTTCTCCTTATAAATTGTTTATACCTTTTAATTAGTTTTAATTCGGTTTATTTATATTTAAAAGAGGCGATCTGATTCTTGGCGTAACTTTTCTCGATTCTTTAGCGTTGCGTTTCTTAACCTTTCTTAATTGATGCTGAAAAACTGTGATCTTTTGATAGTTTCTCAACCAGTAGCTCGACGTCCCCAGAGTTTGAGAGCTGACTGAGTATCTGTTCTCGCAGAATGTTTTATTTTAAATTGTTTTAATAATTGAACGCATTTATTGTTGATGAAGAGGATGCGAAAGGAAGTTCGCGTGAATAGTTTTGATGATGATACTAATTATCATCATGTATGTAAAGAACAACATATTTTTATAAATTTACATTAAGATATATTCATGTAATTATTTTTCGTTTTTTGTAAATAAAAGGAATGTTTTGCTTATAAATTCTGATGTATAGAAAAATATATTTTATTATAAATATATCTGTTATTTATAAAGAAAGTGATTTTTGTTTTTGTATATCTTTCTTAACATCTAATTTTTTTTGCATAAAAATCCAACTCATTTTCTAACCTATTCATTTCTTGCATACAAAAGCAATGCATTTCTATGTACTGTACATCAGAACAATGAATTACTTATAAGCGAAGAAAAACTCATTTTAAATCCCATTCTTAACAACATCCATTCGGTTGATTCATGCAGAATCCATTACATTCGTTTATGATCCAAGACAGGTGCTATGTTGTAGATAGTCAACATTTTATTAAAGTAAGTCAAAACTGAGAAGAATCGGTAGTAGCTGGTTCCTTCACCTTATTTTCCATCCCGAAAAAAGTCGAAACATTATCTATCTTCCCACAGAACCACGGCCATCTGGATCGACCACGTGACCGGCGGCAATCCAATTTTTCTGTTTTGGAAGCCAAGTGGACTCGGATCAATGTTGTAGCCGCTGGACCCGCGGACTCCCGATGCGTGTCTCAGGTGGCCCACTTGCTGTTGGGCTTAACGCGATCGATCATCCGGGTCTGCTAATTATACTTGTTAATGTAATTCTGTGGTCGAGTAAGAAGGCGACTGGTGCGATGCCTTATCGACAGTAGTCGACTTCTCCTTATTTTTTCCCTCTTTACTCTTTTGTTTTCTTTTGTAAAGGAGCAGCAGAGATAGTAGTAGCATCTAGAATTTCGTCAGCCATTATTTTGGTTCTACTACGACGTCTTCATAAAGCCGAGCGGGTAGAAATAAGAAAGAAAAGCACCAATTAGGCTGCAGTCCTGTTGTTCCGTTCGGTATCACAGTAAAGGTATTGGTTTGGAAAATTGCAAGAAGTCCAAGTTCCAAAACTAAAAAAAGAAAAAAGAAAAAAAAATCTTGTTGAAAAGATCCTCTCTCTCTCTCTCTCTCTCCCGAAGATGAAACACACAAAAAGACACGAGTGTCTGACTGTAGCAGCTAAAGAAATTACATTACCTCTATTCGAAAAATTATCACGTGTATTCTTTATTAGAAAGAAAGGATAAAAGATGCGCATTGCAAATCACATAAAATATAATAGATGTGGATATCTCAGTTGCAATCATTTAAAGAATTTACAATTAGCAGTCTTTTAATGTAAAATTAATGAAATTTTCTGTCTCCTACTGTAGTAGGAGGTGTATAAAATTATTATTTCTATTCGAAAGTTTATAACGTGAGTTCATTCCTGATGAGATGGGATAGACAATGAATTGATATACAACAATAAATCATACAAGACATAGTAGAAGAAGTGGACATCTCTTCTATAAGTGACTGCAGTAGATATAGAAAAATGAGTATTTCTATCCAAAAATTATCGTATAAGCTTATTCGTGATGAGATGGGTTAGAGGATGGAATGATGTACATAACAAATCATATAAGATTTAGTAAAAGAAGTGGGCATCCCAACTACAATCAATTAAAGAGGATTCACGCTTAATCCTAATACCATACAAAGGTCTGAGTGAATACTTGATCGATGGCTAGTGGGACAGAGACAAAGACTCGGTGTTGGTCCGTGAAAAATGGAGCAGTCATTCGGAAAGAGACAGCCTGGATCACGTGGAGTTCACAAGCACCTAGCAACGAATGACGCCTGCCATGTCATGTGTGAAAACGGGTCGGACCAAATGGAGAGTGATGGCGCTGTGGGTGGTGGTGTTGTCATCCACCTGACTCCATCTCACTCGCTGGATATACACCCTCTGCACCCAATACTTGCCAGAGGTGTAATTACCCGATTGTAACTCCCGGGATGAAATTCGTATATAGAAAATTAAGAAGTTGGATGCGTTCTAACTATCCTCTGCATCATCCGGAAAACAAGATCTATAAATGGTATAAGCTACACATTTTTCATGTATAAACTCTATAATCTCTGGAAAACAAGTTGTTTAGAGCTTATTTTCTTTTCTGCACAGTAGCCGATATTGTATAAAGGAAGAACATAACATGTAAACAACGTGTTCTCGAGAAGTCCTGACTGTGACTTTTTGTGTTGAAATTCTGTTTAATTGTTCATCTTATTAAATTAATTTTTATAAATTATTTATACATAAAACACAATGTTAAAATTGAAATTAGATATATCTCTAAGCTAAACAAGAGTTTTTCTAAACTAATATAATTACTACACGCTAATGTGTATTAAATAGTGTCAGCTTCTATCGTACAAAGGAGAAAAAAGACTTTTCCAAAGAGACATTTACACACTTTCCTGTTGAATAGTGTTTAAAAGCAAGCAATAAATGCATTAGAAATTATTCCTTTTTTGATAAAAGTATGAAATACCAATTTTTTCCTGTATGAAACTATAAATAAATAATTTAAAATGTATTTGTCCATCAATTCGTAAAGATCATTCCCATTTGTAAGCATATTTCATGCATAAGTGAGTATAAAACTATAAGCATATTTAATGTTTATTTTCATATTTTTTATATACACTTCTCATTTTAAAACTTTATTTTTTTTTAATTTATAAATTTAAAAATCTATTTTATCTAAATAATTTGCTAAGAAAATCGGTTAAAAATTTTAAAATATTGATAAATTCAAAAAAGTTTTTAAGTATTACAAATATGAAAAATTATTTAATATACTGTATTAAAAAATATAAATGATTAATAAAATTTAAATTTCGGACTTTTATTTTCTATAATATTAATGAAAATTATGTATACAGTATTTATGTTTACTTTTTGAATTAATTTATTACATCCATATTTCTAACGTTTTAAATGAGTTTATGTTAATTTGTATTTACGTTTATAATTATTCGTCTGTGTGTCTATTCTTATGTTTATATCTGTTTATAAATTTCTCTATTCTTCTTTAATTCTTTATGTCTACGTCTATGTTTATGAAATATTCTAATTAATATCTACATTTATAATACATTTAGATATTAATATATAAAATATTTATGCTTACATAATTATTTTCTGTTGCAAAACAATATAAATAAATGCATTTTATTTTAATATGCTACTAAAATCAATAATCTTTCATGTTTAAATAAAAATTTTAGAATTGATTCATTTTATTTTGAATTAATTAATTAAATGCATATAATTTCTGCAAGTAAGTAAAACATCTTACAACATCTAGAGGAGAAAAACCAAAGCCTATGCACTATTAATGTTTCATATGATGCGAAATGGTTAGTTCATCTCGATCTTATATATCTTGAAAACAGTAAATATATAAACTGTGTATATAGTTATTTTCCTCTATTCTTTCGAAGGTATTAAACTAAACGTTGAAGAAGTGAAGGAGTTAGGAAGGCAGAAAACCATCAAATAAGTATATCTGCCATTCAAGAAGTCGTTAATCAAAACTACTTATCAGTTTCTGTCACTCTCCTATCGATCTCGAAAACCCCCGTCGTTGGACTTTTTCATTAAGGACACATCTTTCCGGAAAACTCTGTGTCTTCTTCTTTCTTGCTTGCTTGCTTGCTTCCTTTCCGTTTTTCCGACCCGTCGCTCGCTCCCCCTCCAGCCTAGAAGACAGGTTTCTACTTCTTGGACTTGGGTTAGAAGAAAAGAAAAAAAATCACCGAATTATTGATCATTAGCAGATGCCGTCTGGTGTTTTTCCTGAAGGATCCAGTTGGAATAGCGACGTTTCCGGTGGCGGAATACCCCGTGTCGTTTCCACCCCCTCCTCCTCTTCCTCCTCCTTATTCTAAAGTCTATCCCTTAAGAATAGTTCTACTTCTTTTTTTAATTTTTTTTTTTTAAACTTTCCATTCTATCTGAAAGCGAAATAAAGGATTGTTGGATTTGCTTTCGTGAATTTGGCAGATGGTACTCTTCGCAACCTATCTCTCAATTAATGATCGTCAATATTCAAAAAGTTGCCATCTCATATGCTTCACTTTGGTTATTAATCGGCTAACTTTTTTATTTCATTTATTTTTTTACACTTATTCATATTTAAACAGTTATGAAAGTTTTAAAGTTCATCCGCATCCGCTGTAACTTGCTTATATTTTCTAATTTGGTAACGTTTGTTTATCTGATACAAAAAATGTGCGCTTATTTTCCTCTCTTTTATGACAATTTTGAACAAAAAATGTTTAATATTTATTGTTTTCCCGGATTTATTCATTTTAAATATGCAAAAATGTATAATTTATTTGTATATTGTATGCAAAAATTAATAACTTACAAAGAATTTTAGGAACATTTATAGTTAATATGATAAAAAATTTTACCGTTTTTGTATAAAAAATATGTAAAAATTTATGCTTATTATATTCATAAAAATGTATAATACTTGTATAGTATTTAAAATATTCTAAATTTCATAATTTAATATTTTTTTCATATTAAAAAGTTATATGAACTTTAACAAAGCAAAACAAATGCTATATTATTTAAATATTTTTTTTTATTAATAATTGAAAAATTTTATATGATGCAAATTATAAAAATAATGAAAATCTTATTGTTTAATTTGTTAAAAAATCTAGTAACAACTCTGTTTTAATTAAAAATTGCCAGAACTTTTTATTATAGAAATGCAGTGTATACAAGTATTATTATTATCTCTACACTCCTATACAGNTGCTGCAAAATTGAACTCAAAGTAGTCTTCTTCGTGTTTATCGATGGCACTTTAAATGCAATTCTTATGAATTATTATTTAATATATATATAAACTCCAAATATATGAAAATAATTAACCAATGGCAACTAAGTTTATTTCTAATCTCGACAAAGCTAGTTTTAATTATCTTTCTACCATCAACAGGCGATAAAGTTATCTAAACAATGATAATTTCGTTATCGACGCCATTTCGATATTTAAATAATCTCGAAAGATTTCTGATACAGCAGAGCAGAGAAAGATAAGACAGAACGTTTGTGTTAAGTGCAGCAAAGGTGGATAATTTTGATACGTATCGGTTGAGGTTTAAGATAACTTAGATGGAATCGTACTCATAAACGTGGATCGCAATCATTACAGTCAGAGAAAGAGTTATAAAAAACAAAACCACTTCTTCCTTATATTCTTAGAGTTGCAGGTAACACTTCACCGCTCCATCCACATCGAGTAGAGAGAGTGGTGCAGTTAGAAGCAGTTACGGGCAGGTTCCTGCAGACCGTTGCCATACTTCAACCTATACCAGGAAACTCCATCAGGCAAGTAGCGAAAGGACGGTAGACGAGGGAATTTGCCAGCTTAAGCGACGACTAGATGGTAACCCAATGACTGTCGTTCTAGGTCCTTGGTATAGTTGGATATACGAAACTCTTCCACACACAACACACACACTCACACCCACACATACACTCGTACGCATACACATAGAAGCTACCAGGAAATGAAGTCGGTGGCTATGGCTACAAGACTTAGTATAGTTGGCAAAAGTGATGCGGGTGCAGAGCTGCGTGTCCGTAATCTTTGCAGATCCGCTACGGAAACTTGCAGATGTCATTGATGTTGGTGAAATGTGCAAAGTTTGCTTGTAAAACTTTCTCTCTTTGCTACGGCCTTGGATTTTACTGCACAACTTTGGGCGCTATGTGCTGGAAAGTACGGCCATATTCTGTGGTGGCTAAGAAAACATCTCACTTGTTTGCTTATATGAGAATTACGCAAATCGTATAGTTTATCTACTAGAAGAAAACGTTTTATCTTATATATATTTTTTTAGAATATTTTATCAAAAATTTTAGATATGAAAGAAGATTCAAAATATATTTTAAAAATACGCGCTCAAGTTAGAAGAAAATCCTAAAAATTAACATTGTTAACGCACTTGAATTAATTAGAATTAAAATTTTAAAAATAGAAAACATCGCAAACTTGTTTATTGGTAAATTACGCAAATTTGCTTACAGAAAAATTTTTCTAGAATATTTTTGTCAAAATTTAATAGCTAAGTTAAAGAGAATGCTCTAGAATACTTAATTAAATTTAATTACGATTAAAAATGTTGCAGAAAAATCTTTCAAAAATCTTTTTAAGCACAGATTGAATAATGTAAATATAATTAAAAGTTTAATAAAAAATTACCACACTTCTGATTCGCAGATTACGAGTATAAAATATTTTTCTAGAATATTTTCATCAAAATTTTAGATGGTTTTTGAGAAAGAGAGAATCCAATGTCTGTATAATACATTAAATCAGAACTAAAAAAAATATCTTAAAAATTAAGAAAAATTCTATATAGCTATATAAACAATCTGTAAAACATTATTTAAGTTATATTTCTAAAANAAATTAGTAATAGAGAAATTTTTCTATTAATTCTCTTAATCTAAAATACAAAGATTTATTTTTTTAATTAATTTCGAAATTTGATAATAAAATAGGTGTTAAAATATCACAAATTTGTTTAAAATAAAGTTCATTATCATCCACTTTTCAGCCCTGTGAGCACTAAGAGGGTCTTTTTCGGAATTAGAATTAATGAAATAAAACAACGCAAAACATTGGCCTCGATTTTCCAAGGAAGAAGTACCACCCGGAAAAAGTTTCTATGGGAAAAATGACCCCTATTTAGGTATTAGACCTGTGAATGATCCCGGAAAACTCCACGCGGCCAGCCTGTTCATCAGGCGCGAACCCACGACTAGCTATCATAGTTCAGTGGTTTTATTCGCTCGGTCACTGGGAAGTCGTTGGCCTTTTCTTTTTCTCCCTACTCATCGTGGGTTCGGCCAGGCCTACAATGGGGAGGGACGAGGCCCGACATATCCGAAACAGGTCGTCCATGATAAATTCCAGGAAAGCAGCTTGCCAGGATTCGATCCCAAGTCCCCCAGAGCGATAAACCTACGCCTTACGTTCGTCCTGTTTAAAATGTCGAAAAATAAACTTGAGAATATTTATTTACTTGTGTTTAGAATTTATTTTATTTTTTATTCATTAAATTTACTCGATATTCGATCATATAAGTGACGATAATCAAAAACTATAACGAATTTTTTTTTTATTTTATCGCTTTAAATATAGAATAATTTATGTTTTAAAACAATTTTTCTGTTTATTTTTTAATAATGGCATTAACAATTTAAATATTTAACCGAAGATACGAAAGAAGCGTATCTTATAGAAGACATAATAACGTATTTATTTTTTAAACCAGTTGGTTAAACATATTTGCATTTAATTGCTTTAATTAAATAAATGAAAATAAAGAATTTTTTTGTATAAATTATTCCCCATCCAGCTTAAATTTGGCACCATGCCCTTTCTATCTGTTTTCATCATCACTAAACAACTTTATTCGCCTAATCATTTCTTTTCATCTAGTAGAATTATTATTATTTTAAAATATTAACATCTACGTAAACGATGTCCGTATAACTAAAAAGTGAGAATAATTTAAGAATAATGTGCAAATATAGGGAAATATCATCTGAAAATTGTCTAAATGAAAGTCTATAAATAAATTCCGGATAATAGAGAACTCAGAATAGAATTGGAAAAATTGGTAACTATAATCAAATTCAGGGTAACAAAGAAGTGACGTTCAAAAATGAGCTTTTGGGTACATGTATGGAAGCTACTTAAAATTAATCTTGACAATTATCTATTATAAATCAAGTCAGAGATAAAAGAGAACGGAAAACATCACTGAAACATTAAGTAAGTGAAAATTATGTCTGGATGATAGACAAATTAGGATAATGCTAGATAATAGGAACTTTAAAGACGATGAGCTATAATATATAAATATTGTATCCGTATAGCCTTATAATACAAATCAGTAAAGATAATGAAGATAGCAAAAATTTTAAAAACATTCCAAAGAAAATTTCCAGTTTATTTTCCGCGCTTATAAAAAACATGGAAATCCTCGAAAGTAAAATCCGAATACTGTAATATCAAAAAATAATTGAGATTAATAAAATAATATTAAGAATTTGAAAGATTATTTCAGAGATATGAACATTTAAAGTATGTTTAAAATATTTAAGCATTATTTAAGCATACCTAACAGTGCCTCCTATACAGTATATATATAATCGTATCGTTTATATATATATATATATATATAAACTCCAAATATATGAAAATAATTAACCAATGGCAACTAAGTTTATTTCTAATCTCGACAAAGCTAGTTTTAATTATCTTTCTACCATCAACAGGCGATAAAGTTATCTAAACAATGATAATTTCGTTATCGACGCCATTTCGATATTTAAATAATCTCGAAAGATTTCTGATACAGCAGAGCAGAGAAAGATAAGACAGAACGTTTGTGTTAAGTGCAGCAAAGGTGGATAATTTTGATACGTATCGGTTGAGGTTTAAGATAACTTAGATGGAATCGTACTCATAAACGTGGATCGCAATCATTACAGTCAGCCNTATAAATTAAATTTATTTTTGTATTTTTAAATATTTTTTTCTAAATATTTTGAATATTTAAAAATTTAATATTATATATTGATGGGTAAATATATAAATATCATTTTTAAAATGTTTATTGAAAATTAAAACCATCCAGCGCCATCTGGCGTAAAATTCCCTAAGCTCGTTTTTGAATTTATTTTAAATAAATATTTAGCGGCATTAACGTGTTTTATTCAACTAAACTATTAAAATAATAATATTTTTGAATATGATTCTAACTATTTAGCACTTCGACTTTAAGCTAAGGTAAAAAACTTAATAGTAACATCTTAAGTCAGTACTGAGTGCTTACAGTAGCTCTGTTGCATAAAAATTATAAGCTATTAGTTACTTGTATCTTGTAGCAAGTACTTGCAGCCTGATCCTGAGTATAAATAACTTTAAAAATACGTAACGACTCAATAGCGTGTAAAAAACTTGTAGCTTGTAACTTGTTATAAAACTTTATTTAGCACATTTTGTTGTAATTTGTAACTTGCAAAGCTTGTAACAACTACAAATATTTTATGTAACAGAGTCCAAGATGCAGCCACTATTTGAAAGTTTTTTTTTAAATCAGAAGATCAAGAATTCCCTTCTTACATATCAAAAGCGTAACAACTGAAGCAAGATTGGGAAGCATAGCCAATGTTTGAAATAAATACCTTCTAACAAATTTTGATTTATATTAAAATAAAATAAATATTTATATTTTCTTAAAAACAGTAATTTTATTATTTATTTTTACATTCTAGTTACTGAGATGATATATATATATATATATATTTTTTCTTTTGTATCAAATAATACATCAGATTAATTTAATCTTTTCTAGGAAAAAATATCAAGGAATAATTTGTTTTTGCTGTTTTTTTAATTAAATTTTATTTCTAAAATTAATTCTAAAAAATATTTTAAAATTAATAAAACTAATTTTTTAAAAATTAGTAATAGAGAAATTTTTCTATTAATTCTCTTAATCTAAAATACAAAGATTTATTTTTTTAATTAATTTCGAAATTTGATAATAAAATAGGTGTTAAAATATCACAAATTTGTTTAAAATAAAGTTCATTATCATCCACTTTTCAGCCCTGTGAGCACTAAGAGGGTCTTTTTCGGAATTAGAATTAATGAAATAAAACAACGCAAAACATTGGCCTCGATTTTCCAAGGAAGAAGTACCACCCGGAAAAAGTTTCTATGGGAAAAATGACCCCTATTTAGGTATTAGACCTGTGAATGATCCCGGAAAACTCCACGCGGCCAGCCTGTTCATCAGGCGCGAACCCACGACTAGCTATCATAGTTCAGTGGTTTTATTCGCTCGGTCACTGGGAAGTCGTTGGCCTTTTCTTTTTCTCCCTACTCATCGTGGGTTCGGCCAGGCCTACAATGGGGAGGGACGAGGCCCGACATATCCGAAACAGGTCGTCCATGATAAATTCCAGGAAAGCAGCTTGCCAGGATTCGATCCCAAGTCCCCCAGAGCGATAAACCTACGCCTTACGTTCGTCCTGTTTAAAATGTCGAAAAATAAACTTGAGAATATTTATTTACTTGTGTTTAGAATTTATTTTATTTTTTATTCATTAAATTTACTCGATATTCGATCATATAAGTGACGATAATCAAAAACTATAACGAATTTTTTTTTTATTTTATCGCTTTAAATATAGAATAATTTATGTTTTAAAACAATTTTTCTGTTTATTTTTTAATAATGGCATTAACAATTTAAATATTTAACCGAAGATACGAAAGAAGCGTATCTTATAGAAGACATAATAACGTATTTATTTTTTAAACCAGTTGGTTAAACATATTTGCATTTAATTGCTTTAATTAAATAAATGAAAATAAAGAATTTTTTTGTATAAATTATTCCCCATCCAGCTTAAATTTGGCACCATGCCCTTTCTATCTGTTTTCATCATCACTAAACAACTTTATTCGCCTAATCATTTCTTTTCATCTAGTAGAATTATTATTATTTTAAAATATTAACATCTACGCACATTAAAAGTTCATAATTATTATGATAACGATAACTTTAAAAAATTATAAATGAAAATTTAAAAACTTTAAGTTAGAAAATATTGATTACATTACAGTTTGATAGTTCTGTATTTTAAGAACTTGGACCGAGCTAAATTAACCCTAGCAAAGGTTAAAATATTAATTTATGTCTTGAATATTGTAATCATTTGAATTATATTGCATTAATTTAATTTTTTATATAATTCTTCATCGTTTCGTGACTCGAACAGAGGTTGCGAACTGTACTTTGAGAATTAACTATATAAAAAATGTATCATAATACTTTTCAACATCATTTACAATACGTGAACCTATTCCGTTAACATCTAACCTTCTTAAAAATAGTAATTAATTATATTAAGATTTAAATAATTAATTAAATATAAAGAATAGTATAGAATACGTTTTAAACTTTATTAAATTGTTCTTTACGTCTAGAAAAAACAGCTAAAGATATTTATTTTTATTTAATTTTTTAAAATAAAATTCTTTAAATCTGACCAACGTAAATATGCTGTTGTTGACAGGTGTTATTCTACCTGAAAAAAACAACAGCAAAGATTACTACTGAGATTTACTTTTGATGACTTTTCTAACGTAACAAAAATTTAATATATTAAAATGTTTTGCCATTAAGAAACATGTTTTGCTTCTTTATTCTGTAGGGAATAACGGAGATGTGTTAATAATTTAGTGATGGCATTTCCCCTGCCCCCTTTTTTTTAAAAAAAGAAGAGGAACGAGAAGGGTATTCGTTATAAAGAAACCTTGATAGACTTTACTCATTACACGAACGAATGAATAGAAACATTTGTAATCCCAAAAGTGGTTTTCTCATTCTTCTAAATCGCTGAGGTTTCAAATAATCCATTCTTTACACCACAAAAATAACATAGAATCAGCTTTGTGTTTGTATATAGATAGATGTCAATTTGTACTTCGCTAACTTCATCAGAACGTTCTCCAAACAAAAGTCAATTAAAGAATACGTTTTGAAAAGAGGTTAAATTTAACTGGATTTTCGGGTCTGCATGAGACCTATCAATGGCGAGAAGAGCAATAAAGTTGACGAACAAATTACAAGTGCAAATACTGTCCGACAATTCAATTAAATCCCGAACGAAGATGAAGTCTTTGGAGAATAAATCTGCGCCTCGGGAGATGAGCTGCTAACGTAAAAGAATGATAGTTGAAGATATATATAAAATATTTGAATCGAAAGCCAATATATATTTGCTTAAAGACACATCAAAGATCATAATGATAGAGATAATAGGTTCATTCGGAGGTTACATTGTTTCCATTGAAGCAAAACTTGAAAATGTTCTTCTAGAAACCAATCAGTGATGTTAAATTACGTAGAGTTGCTTTAAAATTACCAAAGATAACGAAATCTCCTGTACTAAAATCAAATGTAATAACTTATACAGCCTATAATATTATTTCAATGCATCCACAGAGTAGATATAAATATCATACGAAGAGAATATATTCTAAAGAAATATAAATATCAAATTAGCAGCCATGTAAAGCTCTGGAATCAATTAAGGAAGTATTAAGATAGTTAATAATATTACTATCTTAATTTTTAACTAATATAAAGTAAGAATTAAAAAGTTATTTTAGTAGAAGTTATTAATTTTTAGTGTTTATTTAAAGCATAGAATTCAAAACTAGCGAAAACGAAAAAATAAATGTTTTGCAGAGAAACCTCATAATCAGGGATAGAAATTGCTTTCAGACAAGTACTAAAACAGCTGTTTCATACTGTTTTCTTGTGGTGTAAATCGCGTGTATTTTTCTTGCTTTTTGCCTCCTATTGATGTATTTTTGTTGTCTTTTAAGGCAGTATTTCTCTTCTCATAATTTTTCTAAAGCTATTTCTTCATAAAAGAATTATTAAAATTTCAACTTCTGATTATTCTAAATCATTAAATTTTAAACTAACACTAATATTTTCAATAATTCATTAAATTAAAACAGGTAACATAAGCCACGACCTTTGATCTTTATCAAAATTTCTTTCTTATATTACACGAATTTTTTATTTATGAGTTAAAACTTGGAAAGATA
This sequence comes from Centruroides sculpturatus, assembly GCF_000671375.1. NCBI lineage: Eukaryota > Metazoa > Arthropoda > Arachnida > Scorpiones > Buthidae > Centruroides > Centruroides sculpturatus. Next base: position 490,546 of record NW_019384464.1, read on the forward strand.
TTCATAGCATATCAAAAATACACTATAATATATACAAATTACATTGTAAAAGCTCATTTTTAATTATATTTCCTCAAAGTTTTGGTTATTTTCTGTATATTATTAATCATAGTTCATTACAAAATCAAACTGTTAAACAATGACTACTGATAGAAACATAAAAATGGCCGCAGTTATTACGAGGTTCGACTGTATTTTACAATTTATCTCTCATTTTCTTGATAAGAATACGGGATATTTAAATGATTCTCTAAAAAGTTAAGCTAAAATTGTTAAATATTTATTTAAAAACTATGAAAATATTATTTACAGCGAAAATTGTAATAATCGGATTAATTTTTTGACAGTTTGAACAAAATTTTCTATGAGTTAAAACGTAATTTTTGTCCTAAGATAGCAAATATCACCAACTATAAATTACTTCTATATTTGTCCAGTCGATAATTATAGCATCATTACAAACTGGACAACAAACAACGGATGCTATCTTTATAAAAAAGAAAAAAATATATATATATAGGCAGATATNTGTTCTAAACAATTATAGTAAAAACTAATTCTCTGCAAAGAGAAAATAATGATATCTTATATTTGTAAGAGCTAAAAATGTTACTGTATTTACTGAAAAAGAATTTAAAGTTATTTTATATAAATATAAATTTTTAAAAATCAAATAAACATTTGAATCTTGAAATTTCGATTAAAAACTAAGAAACTAAATTAATTTTTCTAAAATTATAGTTTGATTTAGAAGATAAATTTGAAACATTTTTTAGTTTTATCAGAGAATATTTTAAATTATTTTTTTAATATTAAAAAGCTGAGGTATTTGATCTACTAATGCCTAATATAAGTCATTAGATAATGTTTTATTTAACATTTGGTAAATTAATAGTAAATGGTAATTAAAAAATATTAATTTATAAATAACAAATAATGTAAATCAACGGTTAAATGGTAAAAATGGCTGAAAATCAATGGTAATAGTAAAAATTTAAAATCGGTGATATTTATCATTGGTAAATAATAAAAGCTATAAAAAGTTATAAAGATTTATTTAGTTTTTAAATGACAAAGCAAATATTTTCTTTCACAATAAATTTAATATAAATTAATGTTGTAATTTATATTTCCTGTGATAGATTATTAAACATAGAAAAAAATAACAAATTTGAACTGTTGTTTTCTCTTTATCTGTAAATAACTTTATAAAAAGAATTCACTTTTAAAATTTACATATAATAATGATTATAAATTTTAATCAACGTAATTATTTATGAATAAGGCAATGCGACACTTAAGGTGCCTTTCGGGGTACTTTCTATAGGAAAGTGGTCCCCATTTAGGTGTTAGACACGTGAAGAAAACCCAGTAAACTCTACGTGACCAGTTCTTTGGTCGGGCGCGAACCCGCTACCACCAACTGCTAGTGTTCAGTGGTTTTATCTATTCATCCACACATATCCATACACTATTTTAACTATTCGCATACAACGTTTATTCTCTGAAAGAAATCATTTGGTAAACTGATTCTATGCATTTCATTTTCCTTATTTTTTTTCTGTAAACTTTCTTTATGAGATGAATCTACTCTTCTCAAAATCCGAATATTTCTAGAGAATTGTATATTTAAGAAGATCCATAACCGTAGAAGTAACCGTAATCTTTCTATCTCTTTTCAACACAACGACAAATCAGTGGGTGATGGAGATGAGAGTAGAGTAAGGTCATTAACCTCCCGTGGTTATGAGGAAGTGGTCCATCTTTGTGTAAGATAATATCCGAAATAATTTTATTCACTAGCTCATGATTAAAACTAAGTTATAGGCTTAAATTTTGTTAATAAATAGCTAAGTTAATCATTTATAATTAATGATTTTAAGAGATAATTGTATTTTCTAATATGTAAAAGCTGTAGAAATAAAGTCGAATCTTTTCAATAGAACTACAAAGAGACATTATTTTCAATTCGTGCTTCATAAGTTTGAGAGAATTTCATGCGGGTGATCGTTCAGTAGGACGAGTTCTTGAAACCATTTTATCTTAAACGAATGGTATGTAAGGTCCACTATTGTTTTCTATAGATCTAAAGCACGAATCTTTTTCGAGATGCGGATGTAAAAATTGATCCAAGCATTAAAGCAACTTCTCCAACCTTTCCTGCAACAGTTTTTATAAAAAGAAAGGAATTTACCTCTTTTTAAAAGCTATTCTTGATATTGTATTAATATTTTAATTGATTATAGATTACACATTTTATACATTTTCAATAATGAATACATTATTAATATATAAATAGACATAAAAATCCTGTTTTCTTTACAAATTAGATTAAATTTTTATACAGAATAAAAACTGAATTTTATAAATCTTCGTGTATTTTATAGGATATTCAACTATATTGCCAGATATATACAAAAGAAAGCGGAAAGGTTGAATGTTTATTTGTTTAGAGGATGGAGAAGAAAGAGCAGCTTATATACGAGAGAGATACAACTTATGGAAGAGACAGAACTCTAAGCAACAGTTTACATGCTTAGATTCGAATATATATTCTTAAATTTTTAATAATTTGAATATTTATTCAGCTAATAAAAAATGTATTCATTTATGCCTTCAATACATTAGAGATTCAACTCCAAATGAAAAAGCTTCTATTTAGATGTAGAATTGCCTAGAAGATTAGAAAAAAGTATGATTTTATAATCTCATATTTGTTAGTTTTCTTAGCGTTCTATAAAAAGCAACTACTTAGATTTTATCTTTAAGCAATGCTCGAAGCAAATAAGCACTCCCTCAAAGCTTATTTATTTGTTAAAGAATGAATATAAAAATATTTCATGTACTGTACAGAAACTATTCTAAAGAAATCAGTCAGAAAGCTCTCATTAACTATAAGTAGAAGTTTTTGCTTTTAATTTATCAGAAATATGGAAGCAAAATCTTGCCTGTTAATCTATAATTTTACGTTAATAAATATAATCAGTAGACTGTGTAAAATAATGCATATTTATTAATTTAAAAGAAAAAAAATGAATAAAAATATTTTATCAATTTTAAACGCCTTTAAAAGAGGAACGTGATTAAAATCTACAGTTTCAAAACATAATTTAACAGACGTCTAACCAGCATTAAACATTTTTTGTAAGAGTAAAATGCTCACAAACCGAGAAGATTATCGTGAGAAGAGGGAAGTTTTCCAAACTGAATTTTACTACTAATGAGCACATTCTGACGTTCTACGAGTTATAAATATATACGTAGGTAGATACAGAGATTGGATTTCTGTCTAGTTTTAGTTTCTGCTCCAACGAAAAGCAACAAAAGACCGACGAGAATCATCTTTAATTCTAAACCTTAGTTTCCGAAAAGATTCGGAGTTTCGTGTTACGAAGGGAATAGAACTTTAGCTAGCGGCGTACACGTGAATAGGATAAAACTTGGAAAAGGTAGCCGTGCTGTAACCATGGCAACGTTGCAGAAGCCCGAGGCACTACCTAGATTTAGCGTCGTCCACCCTATAGACACGGATGCCCGGCGGTGAGCATACAGGATTTAAGTGCATGAGGTGCCGGAAGTCAATAATGTTAACTTTTTTTTATGTACTTATTAATCTCGAGTATTGACATTATACTTCTCGTTAATCAAAATAACGAAATTAATTTCGGTAGAGGATAGTTTCGACGTCTTTACGATTCTAAACAACAATTAGGCTATACTTTTGGTACACAATTGAAATTTTTATCTCCTGTAGACAATTAACGAAAACGTTTAGCAGAAACTCGTTATATTTTATCGATATTGTGATAAATATTTGTAGAATTGATATAGTTATGAACATACGTAACAAATACCAATTTGAGGCTTTTAAACATAGAAAAACATGAAGATAACCTCATAGAATTTGGCACATTTCTCTTACGATGGCTGTTTATGAATAGAAAAATTGTTCTCTCTTTGATCCTGTAATTTAGAAAAACAGTGTTAGCGGTCTAACGTTTTAATTTTTGCATATTCTATAACGGATATAATTCTATCTCAAATTAACATATTCTATATTTTTTATAAATGATAAATTATAACCAAAAATTCTTAAATTCTTATTGTAAGACATTAAATCGCACTGTTAAAAATTCTAGAATAACAGTGAACCAGATGCTCTTGATTACAGATTTTTCTATCTATGCAAAAATTACTTCCATAAAGAAGTGAGGAGGTTTTTCTTTTTTGTTTTATACATAAATTTATAAATTGCATATTAGAATATATTCAATTTTTTTTAAACAACTTACATTTTAAACAAATATAATCATATTTTACTAATTTTTATACCTTTTAAGACTAAAAATAGGAATATTTTTGCTTTGTTTTAATTCAAAATTTTATGAAATATTTATAATAATCGCATTAAATTTAACCAGTTACTAGTTTAAAGAAAACTCTACATAATGACAAATAACAGTAAATATTCTTACATACTATCTGTACATAGGACATTTGCAGTCGATTTAGCTACATACATACATATATATAAATATATAAATCCATCATTCGAGAGATGTTTTAAGATTCGGAAACATAACATCATCCATATCGTTACTCATAAAGGAAAGAGAATTTTTTTCCTTTTTTTATTTCTTGGAAGCAATAAACATGAAAATGGTTAGCAGACTGACAGACTTTCTGCAGATGCAAATACGGTTGGTTGAGATTCGAAGTAAACGATCCGTTGCAGCCACGTTTTGGGTCCGATCGAGCAGTCCCTGTTGGTAATTATGGAGCTGGTTGGACGAATGAAACTGTGAAAACGTTTGGGGAGGAGAAATGTTACGTCATTTAGAAAGGAATGGAGATCTACGAGGCTCGTTAAGTCTCGAAATTTTCTAGCTAAAACTCAACCCATATTCTAAACATCCTCCAGATAGATGAATGTTCTAGTGTTTTAGTTCTGATGTGAGGATGAAAAAAATGCATATTTTAACAATTTTTAAACGTTTTTAATTACTTTTAATAATGTCTCCCATTAAAAATATGTAAATTTAGATATTTTCAAATAGAATTTCTATCTTTTGCAGACGTTTCTTTCCTGCCATTCGAGATGTTATGACTTTTACACGATATTCGCATCAATGTTTATAGTATGAAGAGAGAAGAAAATGAATCCTGTTCTCAAGTAAAAAAAAAATGCTTTTAAATGTATAACTCTGTTGATCAATATCAATATTGAAATGTTATAAGGCTATTTTATATAAATAGAAGTGCATTAGCAGTAGTAAGGACGTTGAATATTGCAATGTTATTTAATAGTAAAAGTGTTAAAACGTGTACTTTGTTCGTTTAATATTTTTAAATATTCAATTAATAATGAAATTAATGAAAAATATTTTATGAATTTAGGTAAATTTTTCATTCAGTTATAAACTTTAATTGAGAAACAGAATAACCCAATTATTGGCATATTAAAAACAAGTTAATGTTACAAAAGTGTAACGATTACTTCTTAGTGATAAAAAATGTAAGATTCCTGTTATAAATTTGTAAAAACTTATTTAAAGTTTAAATAAGAAGGCATATGTGGGTCAATATTTGGAAGCTTACGTTTCTATGTAGAGAAAAAAAAAGTACATGTTTTGTCTACTGAAAATGAAGAAAATGTTTTAGTTTCGTTCACTTTTAAAATAAAATAGCTACTTTTATAATAAAAAAGAAAGAAATTTAATAAAAATACTAAATTTTACTGAAGTTTTATAATAAAAAAAAGTATTTATATAATGCTATTTCACATTATATAATTTTTACAGCTGCAGAAGTCTACAGTCTTGACCTCATTTTCATAAGAAAAAATTTAAGTGTTATTAATTATTCATTATTTTAAGATATGAATAATTTAATTAAAAATTAAACATTTTTTAACCTTTAAAATCAACTTATTACATGTTTAAGAACATCGAATTTTCAACAAACATCACATTTGTCTTCTCTACTTTCACTTACAATTAAGAAAGAAAACGATTTAAAAATTCAATTTTTATTAATTTTAATTCGTAAACTAATTACTTATAAGCAATTTATATTATCAATATGAAAATTAAGTACAGAGAAGGAGCAGACTCTTAACAACTACTCCACTTCTTATAGAAAAAGATGTAGAGAAATAGCTTTAATCAAACCAATTTACACTAGACGAGAGCGTAACTTATGCATAAATCAAAAAAAGATGCAACGTAACGAAAGAATGGTACATTTAAAAGTTGAGTAACGTGACAAACGTCCACTCAACTATACCGTAACAGAGCAATTTGCACATATTACGTCGGTGAAATTTTTTACTTTTTTAGTTCTTTTTTTCTTGCAAAGCCACCGTCACTCTGATGTGTTAATAAAACACAAGGAAGGGAGGAGATAACGTCTCTACCTCTGACCGCATCCTCGTTTGTTTTTACTGGCGGCTGCCACCGCTTTATTAATCTTCCGGGAAATGTATCTTTAATGCGCCTGCGCCGTAATGACGTCTAGTCAATTACCAGCAGGATGCAGTTGCTATGGTAACGGATGAAGGATGATCCCGAGCCGGGATAAATACTTAATGGGTGACATCGAGTATTTGCGGCAGTGTAAAGAAACGAGCGTAAGGAGAGGAGAGTGGGTGTTGATGCTATACATCTTTTTTTTTTCTTTGTCTTTTTTTAACCTATTAACGTGCTATATTCTTTTTATTATCAACATTTTTTCTTTGCTGTTCCACTTCGCTCTCTCTCTTTTATTCTTATGCAAATTTCGGATAATTTACTGGAGTGTTTATTAAAGTTAAAGATAATAAAATTATCTTCTAAAATTCAATTTGATTGGCCATAAATCAACAGTTTGATGAAAATTGTGTATTATTTCAATAAAGTTATATTCTGGGGATTTATCGCTTGCGTTTGGAAGTAAAGAGAACTTTCTGTCTCCCTTTGTGATGAATTTGTTAAATATTATTAGAAGATGGTTCGTGTCTATATAAACGTTTAAATGGATTGAATTAATAGATTTAAGATGTAAACATTATATGTAAATATTTGAAATGGTGATATATTTCTACAATCACTTGGATAAATTTGTCATTTTGTTTTTAAATTTACTAAATTTGTTACACTTCTTAAAAGATTTTTCATTTCCGTGTTCACATTAAAATATTAATATTATTTTTAAAAATCTTAGCTTCTATAGATCTCTACCATTTCAAAGTGTTAAATATCAACAATTTGGCGAAAGCCACTCTTTCTTTTACTTCAAATTAACGTTGAGAAGATATATCGATGATATAAGATAATGGGAATTAACTGAAATTCCCAATAATCTCTATTCTTTAGATGTATCAATCGGATACTCGTGATGACAGATCTGAATGATAACTTCTCGCTTGATTGCTCAAGCAATGATGTATTTTATTTGAACAGTATTCATATTAAAAACATTCATAACTTAGAAACAATTTTATATTTTTCTAAAAATAATTATTGAAATTATTTCTAAGCAACTTGAGAATCGTTTCTTCTGAGTAACTTGTTAGCAAGTTTAGCAAGTTTTCTTGTTTCTAATGAGACGTGAGTTGCCTAAAGTAACGAGTAAATGACTATAGGAAATAAATTATGAAACAATTTATTTCTTTAATATTTTTCAACTTTTTTGTTTATATTAATATTTGACCAACTTAAAATGTAAACTAATAGGATAAGTCTAAAACGTAAGAATAAAAAAAATTGTATATTTCAGTATGAAAAACATAAATAAGAATCGTTGATAAAAAATTAACGAAAAAAAAATATTTCCATTATTTATTTATTACACTTTACTTGAGGAAAATATATTATTTACTGTATAAATTTAAATATAGAGCCTATAAATATTGATTAAAATGAATAAAAACATAAAAATTTAATTGTATAGACGTTTACAACATTTAGGCTTATATTTAAAAATATTTGCGCAATTAATCAACATTAATACTAATATTAAACTGATAGAATGGATAAAAGCTCAAAATATATCAATGATCAACCTCTAGATTGAAAGAGTAGATTTCTATTTTTATACGTTTATTCTTCCAATTTATTGATTAAAAATAAGAAGATAATATGATTTATTTATTGTTTTTTCTCTTATTAAAGTACTTATAAGAGTATATTATAAACATTTTGTTAAATCTTACAAATAATTTAACTGAATTCAATTCATAGTAAAAGCAATACAAAATATCGGAAATTTTATTATATTTAAACACAGAAAGATTTTAAATTTACTTTAATTTTTCTATTTTAAATTTTTCGGTTTTAGTAGAGATTTTAGATAATCCGAAGATCCTATTTCTTTATATTTTTTAAAGAAAATACGAACTTGATGCTCTCGTCTCTATTTCTCTTTCTAGTAGAACTTAGAAAATTGACTGTGCTAGAAAAGCATAACACTCTTCTTTAGAATACTTCGATACTTTTATATCAAAAGTTATAATTNTATAAAAATTATACATTCCTATAATGAAAAGTATTAGGTATACACATTGAAAAATAATTAACGATACAAAAAGTTGATATATTGATTGATTACGAGTTGATTGAATAAATGATACAGTGACGATTTATTGCACGCATGTACTTTATAGAAGCATATCTTAATTACAGGCTTCTATAAAAGTACACTCTATAATTATAGGCTTCCATAATATTCATAAAAATTTTAAAATTATTTAAAATAAAAATATATTAACTTGTGTAATATTTAAAGATCTTTTAAAAGTTTATGCCTATTAGTAGTTTCTTCGAAACAATTTTATAAAAAATTTGTACTCAGAGCGCAATTTTTGCATAAAAATCATGAAAAAATTAACTAAAAATGCTTAAATTTATCAGAAAAATAAATTTTTCTTGTAAATTTTAAGACAACTTTTAGTACACCAAATATATCACATATACACACATTGTTTAATAATAAAAACAAACATATAACACGTTATAAGATTTAACATTTTTAAGACGGTAGTTCCTATTTTATTAAAATAAATTTTAAGTTATAGCACATCACTATTATGTGCTTCACAAACATTATCCTTTTTCGTAGATAAAAGTGGTTGTAAAAGTCAGCCATTTTTGGATCTTTTAGCTTTTTCAGTTATTTGTAACATCATAATGTGCATTGTTTCACAGCTAGAAAATTTAAAATTATATGTAAGAAATGGATATTTATATACTGAATAGTAAACTACTCAGTGTATAAACTGAAAACAAAAAACAAAATATTTAAATATTTACTATAACATGAATATTAAAATCTAGACAAAATAGATGTCAATTTTCATTTTTTAATACTTTATATTATATTTGATAATTTTATAAATATAAAATTCATTTATATATTCTTATAACGTAAATATAAAATTTATAAATAAGTATTATCTATATCGTTTATAAAATATGTTTTTAATTTTTACACTTTCTCACAAAACACAGTCGAACTTCCAATAACGGCCATTTGTTACGTTCTTATCAGTGGCCGTTGTTCAGAGGTTTGACTGTATTTGAAATGTTTCTTAGTCATTCATTTTACTTATTTTTAAATATTTTAAATAGTTTAAATTATAATACTTTTTGAAAACAACAATAAAATAGCTCTTTTGGATTCTTATCTTCATTACATTTATTCAAAATTATACAGTGGATCACCCTATCACAGATTTACTTATTATTATTATTATAATCATTAAAAAGTTAGAATATTACAATTTCTAACTTTTGTATCTGTATTTTACATGATCTTACATTTTATACAGTATCATCGACATAATTTTTTACAATAACGATGCTATATAAGTCGATATATATGATAATATCCAGAACCATATAGAAAAATCTTTTCTTAAACGTTTTTAAATATAAAAAATCGCATTATCTAGTAGAGGAGTTTTGATATAATATAGATCTATACAGTTATGATAAACGGATGATGTTTATTAGTTATCCGAGTGTAAAATTTAAAAATGATGTATTAAGCAGGAGCATTATGAGAGTAATAGTGAGGCCTAAAGATCAAATTTAAAGCAATCCATCATAAGGCAGTTTCACTTATCGATTACTGTTTTCGATTATTTTTCTGGCTACGGCTATGTGGACACAAAATTATTTTTCAACGTTGCTATAAGTTATAACTCAAACAATGATAATTCTTAACTTAAATAGCTTATAAAAAATGAAAAAATAATATTAATNAAGACGGTAGTTCCTATTTTATTAAAATAAATTTTAAGTTATAGCACATCACTATTATGTGCTTCACAAACATTATCCTTTTTCGTAGATAAAAGTGGTTGTAAAAGTCAGCCAGTTTTGGATCTTTTAGCTTTTTCAGTTATTTGTAACATCATAATGTGCATTGTTTCACAGCTAGAAAATTTAAAATTATATGTAAGAAATGGATATTTATATACTGAATAGTAAACTACTCAGTGTATAAACTGAAAACAAAAAACAAAATATTTAAATATTTACTATAACATGAATATTAAAATCTAGACAAAATAGATGTCAATTTTCATTTTTTAATACTTTATATTATATTTGATAATTTTATAAATATAAAATTCATTTATATATTCTTATAACGTAAATATAAAATTTATAAATAAGTATTATCTATATCGTTTATAAAATATGTTTTTAATTTTTACACTTTCTCACAAAACACAGTCGAACTTCCAATAACGGCCATTTGTTACGTTCTTATCAGTGGCCGTTGTTCAGAGGTTTGACTGTATTTGAAATGTTTCTTAGTCATTCATTTTACTTATTTTTAAATATTTTAAATAGTTTAAATTATAATACTTTTTGAAAACAACAATAAAATAGCTCTTTTGGATTCTTATCTTCATTACATTTATTCAAAATTATACAGTGGATCACCCTATCACAGATTTACTTATTATTATTATTATAATCATTAAAAAGTTAGAATATTACAATTTCTAACTTTTGTATCTGTATTTTACATGATCTTACATTTTATACAGTATCATCGACATAATTTTTTACAATAACGATGCTATATAAGTCGATATATATGATAATATCCAGAACCATATAGAAAAATCTTTTCTTAAACGTTTTTAAATATAAAAAATCGCATTATCTAGTAGAGGAGTTTTGATATAATATAGATCTATACAGTTATGATAAACGGATGATGTTTATTAGTTATCCGAGTGTAAAATTTAAAAATGATGTATTAAGCAGGAGCATTATGAGAGTAATAGTGAGGCCTAAAGATCAAATTTAAAGCAATCCATCATAAGGCAGTTTCACTTATCGATTACTGTTTTCGATTATTTTTCTGGCTACGGCTATGTGGACACAAAATTATTTTTCAACGTTGCTATAAGTTATAACTCAAACAATGATAATTCTTAACTTAAATAGCTTATAAAAAATGAAAAAAATATATTAATTATTTATTCTTCTATAGTGAAATAATATATATATTATATATATTCTTGAAAATAAGAAACAAAACTATAAAGTAAAAAACTTTATGGGATGAAGAACAAATAGGTCTATCCATCATCTCTTATCCTAACAGACCAGCCGAGCGTAAAAAATTCGATTTGGACCCATAAAATGGCAGAAGAGGATTTAAAACTTTTAACTTTTTACATAATTTATAATAAGTAAACTATATTAAATTCAATCGAAATTTATTAATGATATTTACATGGACTTATTAAGTAATGTTTATGAATATATCTATATTAATTTTTTAAAATTTATATATTAAATTTATACTTCTATCATTTAAATATAATAAATTTAATTAAACAAAATAATAAATTTAAAAAAATGCTATTTTATTATTAATTAATTAGTTAATTAATTACTGTTGTGGAGCAATCAATCAGTTTATGCTTGTAACGTACAGTTTAATGAATTATCAAAATTATATTTTGTATAAATTTATTAAAAATTTCCCAATACTTATATCATTATGAAGAACTAAAACTTTCGGAATTTCTTTGTATAATAAAAACAAAATTTTTCACAGTGTGAAACTGCATATTATATCAACATTTCATCCAAATTTATTCAAAAACTAACTTTTATGCCTAAAAATTTGTTTAAGTACGACAAAATATAACACATTTTTAAAATTTAAAAACTTAATTACATTAATTATAAGACAAAGCTTGAACATACGAACAGATAATCTACGTGTAAATTTAAAAAAAAAATTCCTGACAATTTAGACATGAGATTATTTATTAAAACCATTAGGCTATACCAAATCATAGATAGAAAATAATTTATGTTTACGATATAAAATAAGGCAATGAAATTTGAACAAGTAGTTAAGAAGTCATCAAACTTACTTCAGTTTTATTTTATTGCTCGTTTGCTTTTACTCTTCTAAAATGATGCAAGAATCAAGCATTTATTGCAAATTAATGAATATTTTCCTTAATTTATTTGATAATATGCGTATTCTATCAGCTATTCATTAGAATTTTGAAGAATTTTCTCACTGAATCAAATTGACGAAAGGAATAAATTTAGTAAATTCATGAATATTCATCGAGACAAAAGATTCATGAATAAAGAAAGGAACAAGAAAAGATTCAGTTCAGAAAATAAACTAAACTTTAAAAAAAAAATTGTTGAATTTTCTAGAAATAATTCCGAAAACACGAAGGTAATTTAATATAAAGGTATTTGAATGTTTCAATATTTGTTTGGAGTTTAAATTGGTAACCATATTAGAGATCTTATACTAAACATGAAAGAATTTATTGACATTTTTTTCTTGTTGATTCTACAGTATACACATTTTCTAAAAAAAACAATTGAATTTTTAGCAATAAAATATTATTATTTTATTACTAAATGAGGAAAAATGAAAACACATTTCGATTATTTCGTAATATGTATAATAAAAATAATAATTTAGATTCCAAAAATATTGATTATTCCAAAAAAATGTTTCACGTATTTCATAAGAATTGGAAATTTTTCTGATATAATTTTAAGAATTTCAGAAAGTTTACATTATTTTACTATTGAAAAATGAGAAATAAATAAATTAATTCAGATAATATTTAGAAAAAAGCTAAATTCACTCTTATTTCTTTTTAAAATGTAGAATATCATTTATTATCAACAATAATTATTTAAACAATAAAATTAATTAACGTAAGTGAATATCTTAAATTGAATTCTAGCGAATGAATATACTTCAAAATAATAAAATAAGGTCATTGACATTATTTTATTATTTCAAACTTTAAAAATGGCGTCAATTATTAATATCATTTTATAGAAAAGTGATGATAACTGACGTCATCATCTTTATTAACATTATCGTTAATTATCATTCATCTTTTTTATCAAAACAACAATTATCAACAAATTGTATGAACTGCTGATTGCCTAGTAATTAGCTATTCCAGTATCAAATGAATAAGAAACTGTTATCATCAACAATAATCATTATCACATTTTAAATAAAGGCATTAATTGCATTTTAATTTTTTTATCTACATGCTTTTAATTATTATAAAAAGAAAATAATTATTTTTATTGTGGATATCATCATCATCATCATCATACAAAACACTATTTTTAACCGTTTATATAATGGAAGTCTTTATATAAATGTTTAGTTAACAGGAAAACAGATGAAATATTCCATACATAATAAAATTTAGAAGATAAATTTCTGAACGAAATATTCAAGAATAATTTGTAAAAAATAAGAAATTATTTAAAAAATTACGAGCGGATGCTGCAAAATGGGAGACAAACATTGAAGGGAGAAAACATATTTTGCAAATTTATACCTTTAAAATAAGCATAAATTTTCAGTTATAAAGCTATGAATTGTATACATTCAAAGATATTTCATTTTATATTTTCGAGTTTCATATCTTATATATAGAAAATATATTATTATTTATGCATTTTTTACGCTAAATTAATTTTCTAAATCATTTTACTAATATTTTCAACTATATCCTCAATATATTGTAAGTATATTTGAATTTGTTGCAATGTCTCAATCTACTTTTATCTGTAAAATCAATATCCTTGAAACGACATAAACTTAACCAATCGTTGTTAATTAAAATTTTTTAAATGTTGTTAATTACATCAATTGCAGAGAACCACTTATGTTGAGAATAGAAAAGAGGATTATAAGATGAAAGAAACGTTATAATTTCTTTCAATCATTTTAAAATTTTACAATTTCAACCTTATTTAACAATATTTTATCTAAATTTTTGAAAAATTTAAAATAATTTTATTCTTTTTCTTGGCCCTTCCGGTAATAATACAACCAAATGTAATATTTTTTAACTGAAAGTAAATAATTTTCTTGGAACTTTAATTACTAAATACGTTGGCCATTCTTTTAGTGATACAATAATAAAATTAAGAACAAAAAGAAATAATTTTCTAAAATTTGTAGTTTTAATTTAATGAGAAACAAAGTAAATATCATCACACAACGTTAAAAAGCAGAAGAGAAAAAGTATTTTTGCCTTCTAGACAAAACTTGATTATTGACTTTGTTACTTTTAACTTCACTGATATGTGAATATTCTCTGCCAAAATTATTTTTCGAAACTCTAAACTATCCACTCTAAAAATAATTTTTAAAAAATTAAAGAGTATTTCGAAAGTATTTCAGTAAAGAATTTTTAAAGTTTTAATAGAGTTAGAGAGACTAATTAAAAATAATTAACATTGGTATAAAGTAATATAAAGTGGGTAAATAAAATATAATACTAAAGTACTATATAATACTTATTAAAAAGTAAAAAAACATATAGTTTTTTTATAAATATTTTCTTTATAAGTTTTGAATCAAAGGAAATATTAGGCTACATTAAAAATAAGAAATGCATATAAACAATAGTTAAAACATGAATTAAAATTGATTGAATTTGTAAGATAATTTATTTTTTATTATAATTTTAAAATTCAAAATTATTAACCGAGTCAAAAATTATTTTAAGGATTGCTGAAACAGGTTTAAAACAGTTATATACAGTTCCTGTGTCATATATGTAATGTAAATACTGAACCGACATAAATGTTAAAAAAATAAAAAGGAAAAAGCAGTAATGTTATGAAAAACAGTTTAAATAAACATAGGGAGTCCTCTGCAATGACAAGAATACACTTAAATGAAGACTAAAAGACTAACGTTGATTGGTTGGGAGAAAAAGTACTATACTTATAAATGCGTATAACTTATACTAATTTGTTTTAAAATATTCTATGCTTAATAAATTGCCTATTGCAAAGAACTTTTTTAAACATAATTTTCCTTTTAATATTATATGTTAATATTATTTTATTCGAATATAATTAAAATGCTTCTCATTAATAACTTATTTTAAATAGATTATATTTAAGGAAATATGCGTAAATCTTTATATCATATATTTTTATATTTTTTATAGTATTGTAGCCTATATATATTTCCTAAAAATTATTTTATTTATATTTTAATAATAAAATTTTATGTTTCAATTTACTTTTGATTTTGAATTCAAATTTATGAGTAACATACAGAGTTGAGCTTATCGTACAGAAGTTTTCATAAGGAATGCATGCAAAATATTTTAATGTCATTTTTCGTAACTAAAACTTAAATAATGATAACTTAATACTTTTATAAAATAGTTGTATTTCCGTCAGCATGCAAAGCATATGTGAACAGAGGTGAACAAGAAGTCAAGGAGTTACACTTTAACAAAACGAGTTAACTTGTTAAGCTTTGTTTTTTACTGAAGTGTACAAAAATAAAATAAAATAGAAACAGTCAATTAGTTGTAAACTAAGAATTTTAAAGATGTAAGCGAGCAGTTACGAACATGAAAGTGAATACATGATTATAAATAAGGAAAATGAAGAAAGTAAACAAATATTTGTAAACAAGAAAATGAACAAGACGAGAGGTAAAAATAAACAAGAAAGAAAACAAAAAATAAAATTGGAAGGAAACAAGAAAGTGAACAATTAGTTGTGAACATGGAGAAAGAAAGAAGTGATCGAGAAAAGGACAAATAGTTGTAAACAAGAAGAAAAAATACGCGATGATTCTTTGTTCATATTTGTTTACGCCGTTCCCAATTTAACATAATTTTAACTACTTAATATTCGCAAAATATCAATGTTATATCTATATTTTATTTATGTGAATATTTTTTAAAATAAAAGTTACATATATATTAAAAATGAAACTACAGAAAATTAAATAAGTAAATGAATAAAATAAAAAAGATGATATTAGCATGTAAACATTTGATACTAAAAGGGAAAGCAGAAGATTGTAAATTTAGCTATATTTTTAATATATTTAAAATATTTATACCCAATAAATGTATAGGTTGTTTATATTGAATGAAACAAGATATGAAAATATTTTTTATATATTTATCCTGTTTCAAAATCATTTTGATTATGCTTTTAGGCGGTAATCCGAAATATGATATATGATGTAAAGAAAGCAAAGAAACAATTAAGATTTTAAATATCAAATTTCTACTCTAGAATATAAAATAACGAACCTTATTATATGTAACTGCACCAGTATTCTTCAGTATATTTAACGTAAAATTATCTTTATTATAGAATATTTTATAATGTTATACACTAAAGGTATATAATAATTTAAAATATAAATATGTATACATTAAATTTCAACACCGATATTAATACATAAAGTACAAATAACCATATAATTTAAAATGTTTTCTAATATTTATTTTCATATTTATATTAAAAAATTAATAAAAACACACAATATCTCAATATTATCCTTTTAAAAGTAGATTATATTCGCTTCAAGATGGCGGAGTAGGAAAGAGTTAAGTTTTAATAGAGAGAGCAACATACAATTTCCAGTTAGGATAAACTGTTTCGTTATTCAAAGAGATAAGAAGGATTATAGAACGCATAATGAAACATAGTTTAAATAGAAGAATATTTGTTAAATTAAATATGAATAAAGAAACATTCTAAACTACATCCTTGTATTATATGTAAACAAAATGCTAAATGTCAGCATTTTGTTATATATAACTAAACAAATTAATAATAATTACTAACTAAAACTAAAATATTATATAGCCAATTAAAATATTTAATATCTTTTTCCGTATCATCTTCTTAACAAAGGATCATTTTATAATTTCAGAGTTACAGTTTTCTTAGAGTCACGATTCTTTTTCTGAGACTTTTTAATTCATTCTACGGACTTACAGAATAACGAAAAATGTAATGATCCGAACAGTTGTTAACTTCCTTCTCTTTTCTAACAACAAGACATTGTGACGCCAATAGACATTTCGTGTCATCACTACAGGTTTTGATGACACTAACTAAGTCGCTGAATCATCTTTTTAGAAATCTAGAACAAAAGAAAGATTTTTGAAAATAGAATTTTTGATTAATTACAGATATATTCGCAATATATAAGTTTACTATATGGAAAGCTGATGATTTTGCAATACTTCAGTCGTCACTTTTCTTCAGAATTATTCTCCTTGATCACATTAAATGAGAGAAGCAACAAACATGCTTAGCAATATACTGTAGTTCCAAACTTTAAATATTATATACGAAACGAAGTTTTACAAGAGCATAAAAATGGTATTTTTAGTACAATTGTGGCAAGGATGGCCAAATTTTAAAATGATAGATAAAATTGTCATACATATAATAAGACATTCGATTTTTCTTTAACTTAAATTTACGATTTATTCATTTATCAAGGATTGGTCTTAAACACTAATTGAAATGCAAGACAGTGAGAATTTCCTGTGTCTATTAATTCAGCTAACTAAATACATTCAAGTGAATATATATTTGAATAATTCGTGTTTAAGTATGCTTTTGAAGCGCATCAACAGAACAGAAGTGTAAAAGAATTACGATTTACAAGACAGTTTGGGTTTCTCAAACATCTTTACGACTTCATTTAACTGTAAACTATGACACGGTGTTTGTTACATGATACATAATCATTGTTGCAATAAAATGCAACTGCAACTAATTTCTCGCAACTCTTTAAAATAATAAATGTTATGCGAGATATTTTGTCTTACGTATAAATAAAATGAGATTGTTTTTTATAACTTAAAATGCTTACAAAGAAACGTTAAAGAAATCAAATATTTTGTACGGAGTAACAGTAATATCATTCAAATTATCCATTAGTTAACTGATTATTTCACAAAAATTTAATAATCAGAAGCGCTTAAAAACTTTGATTTTAATATTGAATCTCACTAATAAAGCATTTTTATTAAAGTTTCTCAAACATGAATTAAAAGAATCTTCATATAAAAAGAAAACTTAAAAATAATATAAGCTAAATTATTTATAAAAATTGTTATAAAGTTAATACTAAAAGTGTTTAGTTTTATTTAAAATATATTTTCTCATATAAATACTAAATCGAAGTGAACGAGAGACGTTTAAAAAAAGGAATAATGTGGCAGGTGCGAAATACTAAACAATGACACCCGAAGAGTTTATTGATCGAAGAGGCCAGTGAAGCAGCTGGACTGGAGAAGGCTAATTTAGTTCTTTGCTACCAATTTCATTAATTCTACTGCATCTTCAATGTCTCAGAAAAATCTAATTCTAAAAATATCGTTAATATATCAATCCGTAAGCGGTGTCATGTATGTTATTTTGGCACGCTCTTTGAGCACATAAACGTATTTATATTTTCAATAAATATGTATTTATTTTAATATAAATAATTTTAATTTTTTTCTATATTTCCGAACGTTTATAATCGTCAAATAATGTGAATAAGAAAATAAAACAAAAATTAAGAAAGGAAAAAAAAAACCTCCATCACCAGGTGGAAATTTGAAAAACGATTTCTGCGAAGTGCTATCGACCCGACATCTACCGGTTGTGGCAGGAATTAGGAAAGAACAGGTTAAAACTCGTCGTACAAGCAAATGCACTTCGGTAAAGCCCAAAACGTGCTTTTCTCTCTTCACTCTTATTCCTGGATTCAATTACGGACGTCAATCCAACCGACAATTAAAGGGCTGAACGGTATCTTCTTGTTTATTGGTCGGTTTCTAGTGACGTGATCGGGATTTCGAAAAGTGCTTTATTGACAAACTGCTAACTGAATCACGTGACATGAGCACAGTTTTAAAATGGCCTTGCCACGTGACGCGACACACATTTATTGATACATACTTTTATTATACTATACTGTACAGTACAGGTCATGCCTACTTATTTCCGATAAGGATTTTGTCTAATTTAACGTATTCGAATTTAAGAATGATGATATTCTTTTAAGTTTTTCATAAGATTAATCTTTTAAATTCTAACGATAATCCTTGATTATCCGCAAAGTAAAAAAACACGCACGATTATTTTTTCGTATTTTTTTTAACTTTTATTTTGGAACAATTGTAAAAAAGTAAGAAAATAAACTTTCTCCAATAACAATTTAAGTTTAGAACAATTTTTTTTCGAGTTTTAAAACGTAAAAATCATCAAAAATCCTTAGAACTAAACCGAGATATCCAGTCATTCGTTTTGTGTTCATCTAGTGACAAAGAGACTGCCTCTCTTTCTCTTTCCACTTTTTCTTTTCCTAATGAGGGAAGATCAGTTGAGAGATTCTTTTGTTTGTAACGGTGAACGAATCGCTTGGAGCGGTAACAGTTCTTTTCCAACTTGTTCGCTATTAAGTACAAAATGTCGTGACATTCCTTTTCAGAGACGAATGCCAAGAAAACGATTCGTTTAGATGAGAAGCAGTTTTCTAGTAAAAGGGATGAACTGTAACGTTTAATTCGCCACCACATTTATCTCTTTGGATTGCTTTCTTCGTGTAAAATATCATTTCTAAAAATACTAAATTGTTTATAGAATTTAAACCAACTTTATAAACTGTATAATCTTAATATCCTTGATTTAATGTAGCTTAAACCCGATGAAACTACATGAGGGAGATTTTTTCATAAACTCAAACAAATAAGGGATAGATACCTGATAAGATATGAGGCATCTTTCCCTCGTTTGTTTTAGTTTATTTATGAACGATTTTGCATAGGATATGCAATCCTGTTAATATCCTTCAGGCGTATAACTCTTTTTAAAAAGTATTTTACTATTANGTGTAAGTCAATTTTAAGTAATAAACAAGTATTTTCTGTCAATATATTGAATTATAAAATCGATAATTCTACAGCTCTGTTAATATTTAAATAAAACTAAAGAACAAAATTTCACTTTTTCTAATGATTTACTTGATTGATTATATTTTAATTAATGCACAGGTGATTAAATTTTGTTAAAAAGTTCTTAGGTTTATATAATTTTAAAAGTCAAAGCAGTCGCCATTTCATATTTCTATTATATTTCTTAGTGCATGATTTATATCTCGATAAATTCAAAATTTTCGTTCAGATTCGGAAATTTTATGATTTTTTACGAAGCCAACAGTAAAAAAAACGTTTACATTCTGAATAAAATAAAGAAATTCTATTTAAAAATTGCTGATTATATTATATTTTGCAAACGTGAAGCTCTTATTTTAACAGACTAAGAGCTAAAGTGTTACATACATACTATTAACCTTTCTTCCTTAGTTCTGCAATAAGAAACAGAAGCAGACATTCAGGCAGACGAAATAAATGTAATAAGCAGGTTTTTGTTTACAAATTGTGTGTATAGAAAATAAATATTAATAAAAATAATATAATTTTATTCGTATACAGTCGAACCTCCAAAAACGGTCATCTTTAANTATCATACAAATATGACATTTTTATATAATGGCGGTATAATAAAAACTTTTTAGGGGGGCAATTACTTACTAGAAATAATGGATAATTATGCTGCTGGTTGGCCGTATCTACTAATTGGATTGATGGAATGTCTTGTAGTATCTTATGTTTATGGTAAGTATTACTTTTAGATATCATCATATTATAAACTTCTTATTTGTATAATGTTTTAACTATAAATAGTATTTTATTTATGATATTTTAATCATTCTGTAAATGCCAATCAATTATACAGAACATTTTATTGGATGTACTAACGATGTGACCATAATGAAATCTATATGACACATAACTTTAATAAATCATTTAAAAAATGTGAATCTTTATTTTCGATATTGGATCATTCAGAAAATATTATAAATTATCATTTCGTGGAAATAATTTTATTCGTATACAGTCGAACCTCCAAAAACGGTCATCTTTAAACAACGATTATTTTTAAGGAATTTTTTAAAAACAAAAACACATACAAAATAACCTCTAAACAACGACCATTTTTTATGTTTCCATCAGTAAACGTTATTCAAATGTATATAAAAAATTGAAATTGATCTGTAAAACTCAGTTTGAATTTTTTACCTTCAAAGGCTAACTCGATTTGTAATTTTCATTCAAATTTATCTAAATTCGAAACTAATTTTAGTTATTTTATTTGAATTAGTCTTCAATTTACAAATGTAACTATAGAATCTTCGCTATAACAAACATTATTAATTAAAATTGATTTCATTATATCTACATTAAAGCTGTCAACTGATACCTCTCGACGTTACATCTGTGCTATTTTATATTTGATAATCAACCAAATTACGCTCTGTCAGTAAGAACTGCAAAGATATATCTGTAATCTATACAATAACAAATTACAAATATAGAAACTAATTATCAAAATTTAATTATTTTCTGTATAATCAAGGTATAAATTATAATCACGAGACCAACATTTGGTTTAATCAAATTTTAAGCGTAAGAGTTGTTCAAATTTCACTGTTTTGAACTTAAAAAGTCTGTATAAAATTTATAAATTGGTCATATTAAGACATTATTCTTTCTTTTAATAATTCTAAAATTCGTCGAAATTATATTAATTAATGAGCAGTACTTAATTGCTTCAGAGAAAAGTCATGTTCTAAATACAATCTGAATCATCTGCTGTTGCTCTTTCTTATCGATTATTCATTTTCTTTAAAGCAGAAGTTAGAAATATTCATTATGGCCATTCAAGATTTTTAATTATTTTTATTATTTATAATTTTAATTATTTCTGTCACATGATATTTTATGTATAAGAGAGATTCTTGGTTTATATTAATCTCCTTATTTATTACGTTACATTCTAGTAGAAATAAAATGAATTCGCAGCTTTTCAAATAGTAAAAAAACCTGCTTAAAAATTATTTGAGGCATGCAAAATCTATAATCTAGCAAGAAAATGTTTAAATTATTATGAATTATTTATTGGGCTGCAATTTTCAAAAATTTCAGACCTATAAATTCCCATTGGCGTCCTTCTTTAATCTCGAGAGTAGAGTTAGAAAAATGAAAGTTGAGACCAGATATCGAAAGATTAGAGGCAGAAGACCCGGATTAGCTGTATATAAATATTTGGTTTGGATCAAAAGTCGCGTTATTTCAATTCAGACGTTTCTCCTGAACGGAGGTAGTTACCAGGCATGACTTCATTGTTAACAGGAAAAGTATGATGTACAGGGGCAAGACGCTACTAAAATTCAGAGCGTTGTGACGAAAACTTTTAACCTGGTATTTAGACGATGTCACAATAAATAATTGCTCGTTTATTTGTTACAGAAGTAAAGTCTTGCTTGGCCTGAGTGAATATCCCCCATAATAACAAAAAACAAATAAACACCCCATTAAAAACAATGAAAAAGCAATGTAAAATTTAAAAATTTATGGTAGAATTAATGCAAGAATTTAAACGAATCAAAATGCTTACTTGAAATCAATGCAAGATCTTGAATGTGTCGACATGTGTAGTAGCTTCAGTATCATCTTGAATGCATCAGAATAATACAGAAATCGTCTAGCTGATTAAAAGATTAAAAATTAGATATAATAATAATGTTAGATGTTATCATCCTGAAAATAAAATAACATTAAAAATAAGAAAAAAAATCGAAAGAAAAATTAGTATAAAGAATATTGTACTCTGTATATTAAGGTTTAAAAAATCTTAACATTTCTATATAAAGAAACTAATAAGTCTTAGACCCATGTTTCAGTATAAAAACATAAGCAATATTTATAAACTGATGCAATAATTGGCACATTAGATATAAAAATTAATTAAGATTAAAGCAAAGCTTTTAGAAAAATTTCGCTTGAATGTTATGAATATTCTCTTCTAATTTGAACTAGGATTTAATAAAATCATAATGTAAATTAATACTTAGATATAATATTCTTCGATATTTGAAGACGAAAAGAGAGCCTTTTAAATTAATTACTACTTTATAACTAAGTATAATATCCACGAAATATGATATCAGTTTATTAAATTTTGGATGAATCTCGTAAAATAAGATTATATTTCTAGTATTCTTACAGTTATTATATTATGTAAAAGATTTGCAAGATGAGAGATTATAATTTGTTTCTTACGATATTGTATCAAGTTAATTTATGCTCATTAAGGATATCAACATACACCTAACCGTTTGATACATAGAAAAAAGAGATCGTCTTCATTATTTCTGCATTCATTCACTTCAAATTTGATTTTATAGCTCTAAAATTTAAAATTATTATTCGAGCCCATAATAAAAAGCACATTATATATAGCTATAACCAGAGAAAAATACAAAAATCTTTCAAAATTTATTGTAAACATTTATAAGTGTTAAAGCGTCAACCTGCTGCTCCAGAAGTGGGATCCAGAATCGAATCTGGAATTTTTCGTGGGTTCTGTCCGTAGATTCGGCCGCTCTATTGTGGATCTGGCCGAATCTACGATGGACCTGAGAAAATGTCCTCTTAGTGCCCATATGGAGGAAGGAGTTTAGAAACACAAGTAATATTTCGACTTTTTGGAATTACATTCATATTTTAGACGAAGAAAAATTAAATAAATTCAAAACTTCCGGCTATTTCACTTTATTAAATCATTTCCTAAATCTTAGCTCTATTACAGTGGCAGTTTAAGAGGTGTGAGGTCCTAGTAAGCACAAACTTCCAAGTCTCTTTTATATAAGTTTATATAAGCCCTATTATACAATGTTTAATATTGCGTAAGACGTAGAATTCCGAATACAAGTAGAGCAAGACCAATATAGACTGATATTTGTGCGTTTCTGACGCTTGTAAAATTTCAAAACAAAAGTCTACACTGTCTATGATTAATATCTTCATCGTCTACGTGTAATTTAGATGGCTTACATAAGTTTGGTTATTTATAAAAATATTGAGTGCATCCATAAAAAGAAAAACTGTAAATTAATTTTCTTGTAATTTTATATTTACCGTATAAAATTTTTTTTTCTCTAGCGATTTTACTTTTGATTTTGCGTAAAAATTATATAGGCCTATTGAATAAAATCTAAAATTTTACACAAAGCATTAAAAGTAAAAAGAAAATTTTGAAACAGAAATCTGAGTAAAGTTGTAAATTTGTTTACAGTTTCGAAGAATAAATTTATCTTTTTAATTTAAAACTCGATTTTTATTTATACTATTTATATAATATAAAGTTTACAAAGTTTTATTTACTTTTTGATAAATATGTAATATTATTTTTTCAACAAACAACAAAAAAAAAAAAAATAAGTANAAATTCTAGTTAAAATGCTTTTATAAGTGTATTTTTTGGATCTGGAATGGATTAATAAAATTTACATTATTCCTTATGGAAAAAATTCATTCAGTATCCAAGCAGATTGTCATTCGAACAACCTTCTGGACACAATTAAGTTCAAGTACCAAGTTAACAACATTGCATTTACCCTTAGCGATGAAGTCTAAAAAAGAAACAAAAAAAAAAAAAAAATAAGTATTTTCTATGAAAGGAAAACATTTAATATGTAAAAGTTAAAGAAAATGATAGGAACTATACAGATATTAATTGGCACCTTAACATAAATTAGAATTAAATCTTCATTGGGATATTTATATACAATTGACGTTTCTTTTTATTGACAATTTTTATACCATCTGTACCTAGATTTTTTCCTGCAGTTGCTGCTGTTTGTTCTTGCATATCTCTCGAGGATGGAGTTTGGCCCAGATCTTAGAGCCAAATATCAAATTCTCATCTATCAAACCTTCATATTAGTGAAAGAGACTCTTTTATTTATTGGAGAGATTCGGAAATCTTTCGAGGGAATAGAAAATAGAAGATAAAAAAATAAAGCAACTTCCAAATCCGAAAAAGGCATTGGTTTACATTAGAATGGATTTACTTTAAGCTCATCAAGATTACAGCAGTACGGTTTATTGAGTGAGTATAAACTAAAGAGGATAACTCTCGCGAGAATATTTTAGGAAAATGCATTAGTTTCTATATAAATTACTATTTTTAAAAATATTTTTTCTATAGTTGATATTTAATGATCAATATAAAACCCTATAAAATGCACTTCATGAGAGGGAACTACGTCATTGATCAATTTTCAATCGAATCGAGGCGATCAGTTATATCCGGGTCAAATTCAGCTATCATAGAAAATATTTCTTTCGTTCTCTTCTAATAAGTAAATGATTGAAAGATGATGACGTTTGGTAATCAATCTTCATCTTAGTATTGATTACTTTAAAATCAATTTTAGATATTAAGCGATTAATACGCTCTATCTTGATTAAGAGTAGAATATAAGTTAGCTACTTCTTTAATTCTTTTCATTAAAATAAAAGATAATTACATACTTTTACACATTTTAAATCAATTATATTTTAATTAAAATTAATTTAACATCAATTTTCATGGGTAAATTAAAAAAAAAAAATAAATACAAAATATATAAGTTTTTATTTTAGATTTCAGGATTTTAGAGTTATTTTTCCTTAAATCTGGTAGTCTACTATGCTTTAGAACGTAAGAACGATAGTTATTGGAAGATAATGCCTAACTGAAAATCACGATTTTAGTATAAATATCGGATAATACTATTGGAAGATAATAAAAACACATTAGAAAACGAGTGCCCTAGAAAGAAATTAGATCATTCCCTCAGTGGTTTCTCCATTAATGTCAACCGTGCTTCATAATTCACCTTAATTGTAGATGTAGTCGCGATAAAGATTTCGTTATTCCCAAACGTTCACAACGCAATCGAAATAATTTTTTTTTCTTTTCTCGAAATTTTGAGAACAAATTGAAAATTATCACGAAGAAAACAAAATATTGTTAAATAATTTCGCAATTTTGTGACACGGTCAACAACACGCAACACAATCTTGATGAACGATTTGCAAGTTCAATTTTAAGATTTCTTAACTTCTAAACACCTGAAACATTAAATAAAAATTATTTAGAATCTTAATTTTCATCATTATTGAATAGAATTTTATATAAAGGTTAAAATATATAAGATTAATCGTATTTTTCCCTTTATATATATATAGAAAAAGTAAGGCATTTATGGTGAAATTGCGTGCAATATGGAGAAAAAGTTCCATTTCTGTTTGTGTTANAACAACACGCAACACAATCTTGATGAACGATTTGCAAGTTCAATTTTAAGATTTCTTAACTTCTAAACACCTGAAACATTAAATAAAAATTATTTAGAATCTTAATTTTCATCATTATTGAATAGAATTTTATATAAAGGTTAAAATATATAAGATTAATCGTATTTTTCCCTTTATATATATATAGAAAAAGTAAGGCATTTATGGTGAAATTGCGTGCAATATGGAGAAAAAGTTCCATTTCTGTTTGTGTTACTTTGAAAAAAGTTCGAGTGACCAAATGCTAGATTGTGTGAAGTTGCCTCTATGCAATGATAGTTTCTTCACCTTTATACATCTCGAATGTTGGAAAAATAAGCATAAAAACATAAAATTTGAACTGCTAACTTATTGTATGGAACAGCAGATTTATTTCAACATAAATTTGAATCTGAGAAACTCAAAACTAATTATAAAAGTGGCATTCTTAAGCATTAAAATATTTAATTTGTTTTTTTTAAATTTATGACATTTTTATTAATTAATAAATCTGAGAAGTATGTTTCTAAAAATTTTTGAAGTATAAAATCGTTATATTCGAATAAATTGAAGAATTTATCAAAAAGTATTTTATAGAATTCTCTATATTATTTTTTCCTTTTTTATTTTTAAATTTGATAGAGTAAAGCTAGAAGACAAGAAGAGATCACCAGAAGGAATTTTCTGAGTTGGTTCCAGACGTTTTAAAACAAGAAAAGAAGAATTGCTTTTGTTCGAAAAGAAAAAAAAATTTAACAGTATTGAATTTAACAGCTATTTTTTTTTCTTTTTGTGAATTCTTTTTATTGCTATTAGGTCAACATTTCAACAGTAGCGATAATCTAAAAACATAATAGATATAATATTGTAACTTAAAAAATTGAAATATACATTAGGCCCTCAATTTAACGGACCCCTATTTAACGAAATTTGGATTTAACGGACAAAAAATTGCTGTCCTAAAGAAAAAGTTTAGATTTTTTTCCGCGAATAGAGCACGGTAAAACGTTGAGTTAATGAGTCAATGAGTATAAATTACTCAAAGTACAGTACATTGTAATGATATTTTATTCATATTTACACGCCACACTATAATAACAACATATCATTATACTTTATAAGTTCGTTATTAATAAGTACTTTTAAAACACATTCAATTTAAAGGACTTTCGACAATAGCGGGTTCTCCTTCCTCTAGTTAATCCATTAAATCGAGAGTTACTATATATATTGAAGCTTATATAAATATTGTTTAGATTTGATATAAATTATAAATATAATATCATTTAATTATTTATTTATTCATTCTCGAAAAAAACATGTCCTTTTAAATCTTCTCAATTTCCGTGCATTTCAATAATGATTTATAAGTAAACAATTGAAGTTAAACTTTAACTTTTTAATAAAACTAAATTTAAACATTTATATTTGAAACATTTTGTTTAGTTTACAATAGATGGCAGAATTATATAAAAGAATAAACAAATAACCTGAAGCTGAATCATTACTTATTTCATATATTTACAAAGTCCCGAGTAAATGGAAAAATCAAAATTTTTTGAACTTTTTTTCATTACTTTTTACTACTAAAATAATATCGCTTTATGTTTTCCTACAGATTTTTGTAAATTAATTAATGTAAGTAAACATCAAAGACTAAGCTGTTTAAAAGGAACAATATACAGTATACAGTATATTCATTTATTATAGTTGTAGATTAATTGAACGGGATAGATGTAATCAAAGAAATTCCGTTTGTATAAGGAAAAAATATTTAAATTAACTGTAAATTTTGAAGAGGTGAATTAACAAACGAATCAAATTTCTAATAAATTCAGTTTTGATAAATGGTCCACTATATGGATTGATAAAAATTCAAATTTTCTTATTTTCTTTCACACTCCCCCTTAAATACATCAAACCTCGTCAATTAAGATCTTTATTAGTATTTCGATTATATAAACAAACGATAAAACTTTCTTTTATTATGTCAATATTTCTAATGAGACTATCTGATAGAAAATAATTAGATAATTCAATAGAATTATATAATTATTTATAAGTAAAAATAATCATTTTTGTAACTTTACTAAAGCAAAAAATCATAATAAATTCAAGAAGAGTTTTTAAAAAGAATATTCTAGAATTTACAGTGAAATATAATAATTTTTTCAAGAATAATATTGTTACGTAATAATAAATAAAAATGCATTACGTAACAATAATGTAATGAACGATTTTTTAAATATAAAGAGAATTATTTTTTTATAATTTAAAT